>NC_067201.1:9870000-10170000 GCF_000699445.3 Schistosoma haematobium
TGGTTGGTTGGTTGGTTGGTTGGTTGGTTGGTTGGTTGGTTGGTTGGTTGGTTGGTTGGTTGGTTGGTTGGTTGGTTGGTTGGTTGGTTGGTTGGTTGGTTGGTTGGTTGGTTGGTTGGTTGGTTGGTTGGTTGGTTGGTTGGTTGGTTGGTTGGTTGGTTGGTTGGTTGGTTGGTTGGTTGGTTGGTTGGTTGGTTGGTTGGTTGGTTGGTTGGTTGGTTGGTTGGTTGGTTGGTTGGTTGGTTGGTTGGTTGGTTGGTTGGTTGGTTGGTTGGTTGGTTGGTTGGTTGGTTGGTTGGTTGGTTGGTTGGTTGGTTGGTTGGTTGGTTGGTTGGTTGGTTGGTTGGTTGGTTGGTTGGTTGGTTGGTTGGTTGGTTGGTTGGTTGGTTGGTTGGTTGGTTGGTTGGTTGGTTGGTTGGTTGGTTGGTTGGTTGGTTGGTTGGTTGGTTGGTTGGTTGGTTGGTTGGTTGGTTGGTTGGTTGGTTGGTTGGTTGGTTGGTTGGTTGGTTGGTTGGTTGGTTGGTTGGTGTAGCTATTCAGATAATCAGGCGGTGATGCAATCACACACAGATGCACGCACAGACTCACGGTTAGATGGATGCCTCGACTCGGTCGTTCAATGACTCATCGCTCTGGTTGTTTCGGTGTTCCGACATGAACTGTCGGTTGGTGGGAGTGGATGGATTATTGAGGCGGTTGTAACATTTGATGATCCAGTTGGTCAATGATACGATGGCAGTGACTGTCGCAACTCAGTGGAGTGATGCGTGATCGTGTAGACCGATTGATATGACGACGTTGTGGTGTCAACAGGAGACGTGCGATATGTTATCGATGGTGAGGTGTGTTGAGGCGACGATGATTTTCGATCGGTCGCGTACAAACCGACTCGATCATCATATCCATGCGACTTGAACTCGGGAACAGCCGGTGGTGAGAGTCAGTCGGGTAGGCAGTGGGAGTGTGATTGTGAGTCATGTTTCACAGTGTGGTGTAGTGTGTAGTCGGTGAGCTGGCGTGTGTGTAAAAGCGGCACTCGACGGGGATGGGATTCGAACCCACGCGGGGAAACCCCAATGGATTAGCAGTCCATCGCCTTAACCACTCGGCCACCCCGTCCTGGAGGCGTGCCACCCTTCCACACCGCTACTACAAACACAAACGCCCACTAATACCGACACACTGAAACTCACACTACACACACACACACACATACACTCAATCACTCAATCACTCAATCACTCACTCACTCAATCACTCGCAAAATCACACGAACACACACATCCTATCGCTGATACAAGTCAACGCCAACAACACATTGCACCAATCTCTTCATCAAAATACAGCTCAATTCTCTAGCCAATCCATACTCCATACATTCTCCAAACCGAACACTCCATATACTCACTCACTCCCCACACATGTGCATTCTCACTCACGTTGTGGTGTGGATCACCCTACATGAAAATCGAGTCGTCTGACCAGCACAATGTACGGATTGAATGTGACCGACGGAGAACAGTCGTGAAGACAACGTAGCACTGAGTCGCAGTGAATCGGTCATGCTATTGTAGGCTGGGACGGACGAATGATTGATGCAACATCTGATAGACTGACCGGCTGACTGATTGTCTGGTGTGCTGACTTGGTGGCTAGCCCACCAATCGACTGTCCGACTGATTATTGACCGATAGACAATCGGATAATCGGACACGTGGACAAATGGATCAAGTGAATATGGGAGAGACCGAGATTTCCACTGAACAAGATGACGAGCAATAAACACTAAGTGACAAATAAGCGAAAGAACGATTGAGCAAACAGACGGACGTTAGGATGGATATGTGGTTGGTTGGTTGGTTGGTTGGTTGGTTGGTTGGTTGGTTGGTTGGTTGGTTGGTTGGTTGGTTGGTTGGTTGGTTGGTTGGTTGGTTGGTGTAGCTATTCAGATAATCAGGCGGTGATGCAATCACACACAGATGCACGCACAGACTCACGGTTAGATGGATGCCTCGACTCGGTCGTTCAATGACTCATCGCTCTGGTTGTTTCGGTGTTCCGACATGAACTGTCGGTTGGTGGGAGTGGATGGATTATTGAGGCGGTTGTAACATTTGATGATCCAGTTGGTCAATGATACGATGGCAGTGACTGTCGCAACTCAGTGGAGTGATGCGTGATCGTGTAGACCGATTGATATGACGACGTTGTGGTGTCAACAGGAGACGTGCGATATGTTATCGATGGTGAGGTGTGTTGAGGCGACGATGATTTTCGATCGGTCGCGTACAAACCGACTCGATCATCATATCCATGCGACTTGAACTCGGGAACAGCCGGTGGTGAGAGTCAGTCGGGTAGGCAGTGGGAGTGTGATTGTGAGTCATGTTTCACAGTGTGGTGTAGTGTGTAGTCGGTGAGCTGGCATGTGTGTAAAAGCGGCACTCGACGGGGATGGGATTCGAACCCACGCGGGGAAACCCCAATGGATTAGCAGTCCATCGCCTTAACCACTCGGCCACCCCGTCCTGGAGGCGTGCCACCCTTCCACACCGCTACTACAAACACAAACGCCCACTAATACCGACACACTGAAACTCACACTACACACACACACACACATACACTCAATCACTCAATCACTCACTCACTCAATCACTCACTCACTCAATCACTCGCAAAATCACACGAACACACACATCCTATCGCTGATACAAGTCAACGCCAACAACACATTGCACCAATCTCTTCATCAAAATACAGCTCAATTCTCTAGCCAATCCATACTCCATACATTCTCCAAACCGAACACTCCATATACTCACTCACTCCCCACACATGTGCATTCTCACTCACGTTGTGGTGTGGATCACCCTACATGAAAATCGAGTCGTCTGACCAGCACAATGTACGGATTGAATGTGACCGACGGAGAACAGTCGTGAAGACAACGTAGCACTGAGTCGCAGTGAATCGGTCATGCTATTGTAGGCTGGGACGGACGAATGATTGATGCAACATCTGATAGACTGACCGGCTGACTGATTGTCTGGTGTGCTGACTTGGTGGCTAGCCCACCAATCGACTGTCCGACTGATTATTGACCGATAGACAATCGGATAATCGGACACGTGGACAAATGGATCAAGTGAATATGGGAGAGACCGAGATTTCCACTGAACAAGATGACGAGCAATAAACACTAAGTGACAAATAAGCGAAAGAACGATTGAGCAAACAGACGGACGTTAGGATGGATATGTGGTTGGTTGGTTGGTTGGTTGGTTGGTTGGTTGGTTGGTTGGTTGGTTGGTTGGTTGGTTGGTTGGTGTAGCTATTCAGATAATCAGGCGGTGATGCAATCACACACAGATGCACGCACAGACTCACGGTTAGATGGATGCCTCGACTCGGTCGTTCAATGACTCATCGCTCTGGTTGTTTCGGTGTTCCGACATGAACTGTCGGTTGGTGGGAGTGGATGGATTATTGAGGCGGTTGTAACATTTGATGATCCAGTTGGTCAATGATACGATGGCAGTGACTGTCGCAACTCAGTGGAGTGATGCGTGATCGTGTAGACCGATTGATATGACGACGTTGTGGTGTCAACAGGAGACGTGCGATATGTTATCGATGGTGAGGTGTGTTGAGGCGACGATGATTTTCGATCGGTCGCGTACAAACCGACTCGATCATCATATCCATGCGACTTGAACTCGGGAACAGCCGGTGGTGAGAGTCAGTCGGGTAGGCAGTGGGAGTGTGATTGTGAGTCATGTTTCACAGTGTGGTGTAGTGTGTAGTCGGTGAGCTGGCGTGTGTGTAAAGGCGGCACTCGACGGGGATGGGATTCGAACCCACGCGGGGAAACCCCAATGGATTAGCAGTCCATCGCCTTAACCACTCGGCCACCCCGTCCTGGAGGCGTGCCACCCTTCCACACCGCTACTACAAACACAAACGCCCACTAATACCGACACACTGAAACTCACACTACACACACACACACACATACACTCAATCACTCAATCACTCACTCACTCAATCACTCACTCACTCAATCACTCGCAAAATCACACGAACACACACATCCTATCGCTGATACAAGTCAACGCCAACAACACATTGCACCAATCTCTTCATCAAAATACAGCTCAATTCTCTAGCCAATCCATACTCCATACATTCTCCAAACCGAACACTCCATATACTCACTCACTCCCCACACATGTGCATTCTCACTCACGTTGTGGTGTGGATCACCCTACATGAAAATCGAGTCGTCTGACCAGCACAATGTACGGATTGAATGTGACCGACGGAGAACAGTCGTGAAGACAACGTAGCACTGAGTCGCAGTGAATCGGTCATGCTATTGTAGGCTGGGACGGACGAATGATTGATGCAACATCTGATAGACTGACCGGCTGACTGATTGTCTGGTGTGCTGACTTGGTGGCTAGCCCACCAATCGACTGTCCGACTGATTATTGACCGATAGACAATCGGATAATCGGACACGTGGACAAATGGATCAAGTGAATATGGGAGAGACCGAGATTTCCACTGAACAAGATGACGAGCAATAAACACTAAGTGACAAATAAGCGAAAGAACGATTGAGCAAACAGACGGACGTTAGGATGGATATGTGGTTGGTTGGTTGGTTGGTTGGTGTAGCTATTCAGATAATCAGGCGGTGATGCAATCACACACAGATGCACGCACAGACTCACGGTTAGATGGATGCCTCGACTCGGTCGTTCAATGACTCATCGCTCTGGTTGTTTCGGTGTTCCGACGTGAACTGTCGGTTGGTGGGAGTGGATGGATTATTGAGGCGGTTGTAACATTTGATGATCCAGTTGGTCAATGATACGATGGCAGTGACTGTCGCAACTCAGTGGAGTGATGCGTGATCGTGTAGACCGATTGATATGACGACGTTGTGGTGTCAACAGGAGACGTGCGATATGTTATCGATGGTGAGGTGTGTTGAGGCGACGATGATTTTCGATCGGTCGCGTACAAACCGACTCGATCATCATATCCATGCGACTTGAACTCGGGAACAGCCGGTGGTGAGAGTCAGTCGGGTAGGCAGTGGGAGTGTGATTGTGAGTCATGTTTCACAGTGTGGTGTAGTGTGTAGTCGGTGAGCTGGCGTGTGTGTAAAAGCGGCACTCGACGGGGATGGGATTCGAACCCACGCGGGGAAACCCCAATGGATTAGCAGTCCATCGCCTTAACCACTCGGCCACCCCGTCCTGGAGGCGTGCCACCCTTCCACACCGCTACTACAAACACAAACGCCCACTAATACCGACACACTGAAACTCACACTACACACACACACACACATACACTCAATCACTCAATCACTCAATCACTCACTCACTCAATCACTCGCAAAATCACACGAACACACACATCCTATCGCTGATACAAGTCAACGCCAACAACACATTGCACCAATCTCTTCATCAAAATACAGCTCAATTCTCTAGCCAATCCATACTCCATACATTCTCCAAACCGAACACTCCATATACTCACTCACTCCCCACACATGTGCATTCTCACTCACGTTGTGGTGTGGATCACCCTACATGAAAATCGAGTCGTCTGACCAGCACAATGTACGGATTGAATGTGACCGACGGAGAACAGTCGTGAAGACAACGTAGCACTGAGTCGCAGTGAATCGGTCATGCTATTGTAGGCTGGGACGGACGAATGATTGATGCAACATCTGATAGACTGACCGGCTGACTGATTGTCTGGTGTGCTGACTTGGTGGCTAGCCCACCAATCGACTGTCCGACTGATTATTGACCGATAGACAATCGGATAATCGGACACGTGGACAAATGGATCAAGTGAATATGGGAGAGACCGAGATTTCCACTGAACAAGATGACGAGCAATAAACACTAAGTGACAAATAAGCGAAAGAACGATTGAGCAAACAGACGGACGTTAGGATGGATATGTGGTTGGTTGGTTGGTTAGTTGGTTGGTTGGATGGTTGGTTGGTTGGTTGGTTAGTTGGTTGGTTGTTTGGTTGGTTGGTTGGTTGGTTGGTTGGTTGGTTGGTTGGTTGGTTGGTGTAGCTATTCAGATAATCAGGCGGTGATGCAATCACACACAGATGCACGCACAGACTCACGGTTAGATGGATGCCTCGACTCGGTCGTTCAATGACTCATCGCTCTGGTTGTTTCGGTGTTCCGACGTGAACTGTCGGTTGGTGGGAGTGGATGGATTATTGAGGCGGTTGTAACATTTGATGATCCAGTTGGTCAATGATACGATGGCAGTGACTGTCGCAACTCAGTGGAGTGATGCGTGATCGTGTAGACCGATTGATATGACGACGTTGTGGTGTCAACAGGAGACGTGCGATATGTTATCGATGGTGAGGTGTGTTGAGGCGACGATGATTTTCGATCGGTCGCGTACAAACCGACTCGATCATCATATCCATGCGACTTGAACTCGGGAACAGCCGGTGGTGAGAGTCAGTCGTGTAGGCAGTGGGAGTGTGATTGTGAGTCATGTTTCACAGTGTGGCGTAGTGTGTAGTCGGTGAGCTGGCGTGTGTGTAAAAGCGGCACTCGACGGGGATGGGATTCGAACCCACGCGGGGAAACCCCAATGGATTAGCAGTCCATCGCCTTAACCACTCGGCCACCCCGTCCTGGAGGCGTGCCACCCTTCCACACCGCTACTACAAACACAAACGCCCACTAATACCGACACACTGAAACTCACACTACACACACACACACACATACACTCAATCACTCAATCACTCACTCACTCAATCACTCACTCACTCAATCACTCGCAAAATCACACGAACACACACATCCTATCGCTGATACAAGTCAACGCCAACAACACATTGCACCAATCTCTTCATCAAAATACAGCTCAATTCTCTAGCCAATCCATACTCCATACATTCTCCAAACCGAACACTCCATATACTCACTCACTCCCCACACATGTGCATTCTCACTCACGTTGTGGTGTGGATCACCCTACATGAAAATCGAGTCGTCTGACCAGCACAATGTACGGATTGAATGTGACCGACGGAGAACAGTCGTGAAGACAACGTAGCACTGAGTCGCAGTGAATCGGTCATGCTATTGTAGGCTGGGACGGACGAATGATTGATGCAACATCTGATAGACTGACCGGCTGACTGATTGTCTGGTGTGCTGACTTGGTGGCTAGCCCACCAATCGACTGTCCGACTGATTATTGACCGATAGACAATCGGATAATCGGACACGTGGACAAATGGATCAAGTGAATATGGGAGAGACCGAGATTTCCACTGAACAAGATGACGAGCAATAAACACTAAGTGACAAATAAGCGAAAGAACGATTGAGCAAACAGACGGACGTTAGGATGGATATGTGGTTGGTTGGTTGGTTAGTTGGTTGGTTGGATGGTTGGTTGGTTGGTTGGTTAGTTGGTTGGTTGGTTGGTTGGTTGGTTGGTTGGTTGGTTGGTTGGTTGGTTGGTTGGTTGGTGTAGCTATTCAGATAATCAGGCGGTGATGCAATCACACACAGATGCACGCACAGACTCACGGTTAGATGGATGCCTCGACTCGGTCGTTCAATGACTCATCGCTCTGGTTGTTTCGGTGTTCCGACGTGAACTGTCGGTTGGTGGGAGTGGATGGATTATTGAGGCGGTTGTAACATTTGATGATCCAGTTGGTCAATGATACGATGGCAGTGACTGTCGCAACTCAGTGGAGTGATGCGTGATCGTGTAGACCGATTGATATGACGACGTTGTGGTGTCAACAGGAGACGTGCGATATGTTATCGATGGTGAGGTGTGTTGAGGCGACGATGATTTTCGATCGGTCGCGTACAAACCGACTCGATCATCATATCCATGCGACTTGAACTCGGGAACAGCCGGTGGTGAGAGTCAGTCGGGTAGGCAGTGGGAGTGTGATTGTGAGTCATGTTTCACAGTGTGGCGTAGTGTGTAGTCGGTGAGCTGGCGTGTGTGTAAAAGCGGCACTCGACGGGGATGGGATTCGAACCCACGCGGGGAAACCCCAATGGATTAGCAGTCCATCGCCTTAACCACTCGGCCACCCCGTCCTGGAGGCGTGCCACCCTTCCACACCGCTACTACAAACACAAACGCCCACTAATACCGACACACTGAAACTCACACTACACACACACACACACATACACTCAATCACTCAATCACTCACTCACTCAATCACTCACTCACTCAATCACTCGCAAAATCACACGAACACACACATCCTATCGCTGATACAAGTCAACGCCAACAACACATTGCACCAATCTCTTCATCAAAATACAGCTCAATTCTCTAGCCAATCCATACTCCATACATTCTCCAAACCGAACACTCCATATACTCACTCACTCCCCACACATGTGCATTCTCACTCACGTTGTGGTGTGGATCACCCTACATGAAAATCGAGTCGTCTGACCAGCACAATGTACGGATTGAATGTGACCGACGGAGAACAGTCGTGAAGACAACGTAGCACTGAGTCGCAGTGAATCGGTCATGCTATTGTAGGCTGGGACGGACGAATGATTGATGCAACATCTGATAGACTGACCGGCTGACTGATTGTCTGGTGTGCTGACTTGGTGGCTAGCCCACCAATCGACTGTCCGACTGATTATTGACCGATAGACAATCGGATAATCGGACACGTGGACAAATGGATCAAGTGAATATGGGAGAGACCGAGATTTCCACTGAACAAGATGACGAGCAATAAACACTAAGTGACAAATAAGCGAAAGAACGATTGAGCAAACAGACGGACGTTAGGATGGATATGTGGTTGGTTGGTTGGTTGGTTGGTTGGTTGGTTGGTTGGTTGGTTGGTTGGTTGGTGTAGCTATTCAGATAATCAGGCGGTGATGCAATCACACACAGGTGCACGCACAGACTCACGGTTAGATGGATGCCTCGACTCGGTCGTTCAATGACTCATCGCTCTGGTTGTTTCGGTGTTCCGACGTGAACTGTCGGTTGGTGGGAGTGGATGGATTATTGAGGCGGTTGTAACATTTGATGATCCAGTTGGTCAATGATACGATGGCAGTGACTGTCGCAACTCAGTGGAGTGATGCGTGATCGTGTAGACCGATTGATATGACGACGTTGTGGTGTCAACAGGAGACGTGCGATATGTTATCGATGGTGAGGTGTGTTGAGGCGACGATGATTTCCGATCGGTCGCGTTCAAACCAACTTTATCTTCATGTTGATATATCTAGCTCATCAATCCTCCCTTCCTCTGATTATTTTACGATAGACCATGTGTTACTCTATTGCGTTTTTTTTTTTCCGTGCTTTTAACTTATGGGTGTTTTTACTTTTTTTGGTTTTAATTTTTTTTCATTTTCGCCTTTTATGTTTTCTTCCGAATCTTTTTCTTGTTTTAAATCGTTTTTCTCATTTATTCAACTTCGTTTAGCTAGTTCCTATTTTTCATTCAACACAGTCTTTTTTCGTGTTTATTTTTCATCAGTCATTAAACCTATAACCCTTCATTTAAATGTGATCTCTATGTTAACCTCATATATTGTCGCTCTGCTTTTCTACTAGCTAGGCAGTACTATGTTTTTGTGTCAAAATACCGTTGTACGTAATCCCGGTACATTTGCACTCACTCTGGATTACGTATACCAACGGATCCAACAAAAGTGAAACATAAAACCATACCAAATTCAACTTAGTTATCCTTGCCATCTTTCTCATAGAAGCCGAGCCAAACACGTGGCTATAAGAGCCACATTGCGAGTCCTTAAACCAACAACATTACCCACCGTTGCTGACACTTTAGTAGCTTTTAAAAGTAAGGAGCATTGGTTGAGTAGATTTCAAAACCATAGTTACCAAAACGCCAAAAATAGGCTAGGAGATGTCCTAGAGTCAGAGGGTAGCTTATTACGAAGTATGCCTACTTGTGATTAAAAAATGTTGGGAAAATACTGTACAACGTGGTTTATATATGGGTCAAAACGTAGCGAACGGTAAAGCCTCTCCACTAAGGAACACTTTTGATTCAACATATGGTAAAGAAGATGTTTCACTGACATCGGTTAAGCCGTCTTCTCAAATCCAAGAAGAAAACGACAACCCGTGGAATATAAGAGATGCCATCTGTATATTAGCAGACCCCCAAGAACCGATCAGTACAGTTTTAGGCAGTGTACATGAGCTAGTAGGTGGTGGTCAGAATGAAGCTTACGAACACAATATGTCACAATGGCATTGGTTATCACGCAATATAGGCCTCCACGCTACCACAATAACTGGCGTGCCCAAGCTACCTCGTCTGTTACACAGAACGACCATTAAGTCTCTGCGTCTGATATGTGTGAACTTCAAAAACCGAGAACACTTAAGCGAGGCCCTTCGGGCATGGGATATCTTGAAAAACAATCTCTCCAGTCACATGACATGTCGTAAAGCCGACCAAGATTGGTAAGACAACAGCAGAAAAACCCGATCAAACTCACACTAGCGTCAATCGACCTTGATGAACAACCTACTGTATAGAACGGAGAGACGACGGTTTCGGTCATGGAACACACAATACAGTAGAAAGACCTACAATGGCCAGTCCACAAGAAAATGGTTAACACACCCTAAACGACAATCTGTTTAACGACCGGAGAAGCACTAGGTGGGAAGTGAAAATCCTTGGTTAAGAGAGGCACGGAGCGCTTGCTACGGGCCAAGCGGAGAGCCTGAAGGAAGTGTAAGGTCTACTTGACAGAATCTGATCTTGGCTCTTACTCGGGCATTGAGAATCAAATGTAATGCGAACGTCTGAAGCGATATACGTTTTAAAGCTAAGCTAGCAGCCGAAGTCCAAGATAACCCCGAATATCTCT
The DNA here is from genome assembly GCF_000699445.3 of Schistosoma haematobium. Classification (NCBI taxonomy): domain Eukaryota; kingdom Metazoa; phylum Platyhelminthes; class Trematoda; order Strigeidida; family Schistosomatidae; genus Schistosoma; species Schistosoma haematobium. The sequence continues at coordinate 9,880,947 of NC_067201.1, forward strand.
GCTGATTCGTGCCCAGGAAAAGGCCCACAATTTAGGGGATCAGCATCATAAAAGGGACAAATCGCGAAGACCTCACCAATTTGGGGATGGTAGGGATCTTTAATGCCAACTTCGTAGATCAACTAAACCAGGGGTCCACAAGCTCAGAACATCTGTTAAGTACAGTTCCAGTTGATAGTCTGAGATATTCATTTAGCTCTTGGGAATAAAGTCTCTGCCCCCAGAAAAGACAACAGGATGTCATAAAATCCGGCCTAAAATCTTGAGGAGGTGCACGAAAGCCATTGGTACATGGAAATATGACCTGTTCAGCCGATCACAAGAGTCACATCAACTGCCAAGTGAACGGAAGCAGGTCACTTTCCAATCTTAAAAAAGATTTGGAAAAGAATTAGCCTGTCACAGACCAGTCGCTTAACACCGAATACTGCCTACGGTAATGGAACAGCTGTTCGATGAGTAAATTAAGGAACTCATGGACAAAAGCAATATCCTCCATGAACTCCAACATATGTTCTAGGGAGGTTTAGTCAACGTGAGTTATAAGATCTCAGTATCAGGAGTTTCACATGGAATGCTCTTAGTTAAACTACTGTTCTTGGTCTTTATTAAAGACCCATTAGATGAAATTATCTCGGTGACACTGGTTTATACAGACGATTCAAATATCTGGAGGTCCACAAACAGCTTCAAGGATTCACTTGGGCTCCAAGAGGACTCTATGACAACAGGGAAATGTGCAATAAATAATGGGTTGAACATATCTCGTCATGAACATTCTACCTCTTTTGACACAAAGCACTTACACGTTCTATGGAAATCCACCCACGAATTTTCTACAGAGTGTGATATCGAGCCCTTAACCACGGAAAGCCTATACGCCAGATCAAATGACAAAGGGTATGCAGCCAAAGCAAACTCAACTATCCACTTTAAGAGAAAATAACTTAGAGCAATCACTCCAGGGTTGTGCCTAACACTTTGAAACGTACGCACGGACCAACTTTGTTGAGCCCTCTCTCTTCAAAAGAGATGTAAATCTCCTAAATCAAGTACAAAGATGGGCAACCAAGTGAGTAACAGTTCCAAAACACAAATCTTACGAGAATAAAGTCACTAACCTGGGATTATTCTAGTTGAGCTATAGGAGAATAAGAGGTGATTTGATATTGGCACACGACATAATAAATGCGCGAAGCCACTCCAACACGAGCACATTGCCAGAATATGATCATCATGCTCCTTGAGGCAACCCTCGGAGGATTGCGCATAAAAGGGTGAACACCCAGTTTCGCTCCCACACTTTCTCATTACGAGTTGACCCCATTTGGAATGCTCTCCCAGCCGAAGTGGCTACAGCCCTTTAGTGGATAGCTTTTAGCCAAACTCATGTATGGTGGTGGGATAGAAGCTGGTATCCTTACTGTCCTGAGTCAAACGCACTCACTCAACTACAAGATATTCAAATCCGCCGAAGATGCTACATGTGTTTGAAGTTTGACAACGCTTTAACCAGTAACACTTAATATGAATTGTACCCAACAAGTGAAATCAAAAGACAGAAGTGAGGAGGTTCGAAGATATAGTTGATAGGCTATCAATATATCGAGGATCGTCTGATCTAATCTGGCTAGTGATTTCAGGGGATGTTTAGCATGGCGTTCCCACTCGTGATCTGGTGCGGATGCATGACCGAGCGCCTTCAGCTAAGTGAGTCCATTAAAACTAATGTGGTCAGCATCCAATAACGAAGACCTACAGAGCTATTCGTTTTGGGGATTTATTTACCGCTACAGATCACCCCCCTTAGTAGGGTAGTAATGACCCTAAGACGTGGCCAGCCAAAAGTTTAAACCCAACAGGTTTGTTGTTGGTAAACACTCTTCTGATAGCTTGCTAGGTTCAGTAGCATCTGGTCATCTTTCTTAATATAGGAGACCATGAAGTACAATGCAGTAAAAAAGAAAAATTACAATGAAAATTTCAGTTCCTCGTATGCGCGTAAAAACACAAAGCGTGAGAAAAAATGGAAAATAAACTCATGCACACGTAATAGCGTAAAAAAGATTGTTATAATATGGTTTTTCTTCTGTTTTTTTAAATAAAAATATAAATATACAAGCACATTAAAATCGTTTTTTTTAAATTATATATAGTACAAAGGAAAATCGAGACGATATAAAATGTCAACTAGTATCTTACGTGCAATAATCTTTCAAATGTTCTGAAAATCTTACTCTTCTTCCAGAACGCGTCGTTTTAGGTATATTTTCAGATACATTCGGAGTATCATCGCTAGTGTTGGTTGTCGGTTGAGGAATTATGAGTGTAGGAGTCGCGTTGTGCGATTGTACCGAAGGAAAGTCGACGTGAATAGGATTTCCTTCTAAATACGCTGCTTTTAAGCGATCGATGCTGATGCTATCGTTGGTTCCGTTCTCATCGATTATATAGTACTTGGGCTCGCGTTGAACAACTTTGAAGGGTCCTTCGTATGACGAATCGAGAGGTCGTCAATGTGAGTCTCGACGAACGAAAACGTGCGTACTATGTCGTAAGTCAGGTTGAACGAAAACATCAGTTGATTGCGGCCGAGTGGAAGCAGGTTTAACTGAACGCATTGTGTTTGTAATCCTGCTCGTGTAGGAGGTTAGATCCATGTTCGTTGAAGAAGATGAAGGATCCACGAATTCTCCTGAAAGTCGAAGTGTCGTTCCATAAACGAGTTGAGCCGCAGTGTATCCAATGTCAGCTTTCACTGCATTGCGAATACCTAGTAAGACTAGTGGAAGAGCGTCAGTCCACTGAGAAATGTTTGCAGCTGATAGTGAAGCTTTTAGCTGTCAGTAAAAACGTTCAACCAACCCGTTCGCTTGTGGGTGGTAGGCGGTCGTTCGGAAGCGAGTGATTCCTAATAGTGCGGTCAGACGACGGAAAAGTTCAAATTCGAACTGGCGTCCATGATCTGTGGTGATGGTTGAAGGGCAGCCGAAGTTTGCTACCCATGGTTCGACGAAGGCGCGGGCCTTGTCCTTGATAAGTACTGCCTCTGGCCATCGAGTGAAATGGTCTACGCAGGTTAGGAGATAAGAGTATCCATTTGAATCTTGTAAAGGTCCTACCAAATCCAGATGAACATGGTCGAAACGAGCATCGGGAGTTTTAAATGAGCCTAAGGGACATTTGTCGTATGTAATAACCTTAGTTTTTGGCAGCTTACACAGGAGCGTGCCCACTCTCCCACGTCTTTATTCATACCAGGCCAACAATGCCATTCTGCCATGAGCTTGATGGTTGCACGAACACCTGGATGAGAAAGTTGGTGCAACGCATTGAAGACGTTGCGTCGATAATGTTTCGGCACGATTGGGCGATCCCTACCTGTAGATGTGCCAAGTAGTAAGGTTTATTTACCTGTTCCCATTTGTTTAATGCACAGCTTAAGGATTGTTGACGATAACTCGTGCTGAAGATCAATGTCCTTTTTTTTGAAGCTGGGCGAGTTTGAGAAAGAAACTGTTCAAGGGAGTTATGCGAGACAAGGCGTCTGCGACTACATTGTTTGCTCCAGAAATGTGTTGAATGTCTGAAGTAAACTGCGAAATGTAGTCCAGTTGACGAGACTCACGTGGTGAGTACTTGTCTGAAGGAGAGCTTAACGAGAAAGTAAGCGGTTTATGGTCAGTAAAAAGGGTGAACTTACGGCCTTTTATATAATGCTGAAAATGTTCTACAGCACAATACATAGCTAGGAGTTCCCTAAAAAGTGCTGTACCTGGATTCAGTGTCTAGCAACCGTCTAGAGAAAAATGTCAAAGGTTGCCAGGAGTGGTTAACTCATTGTTGTAAGACTCCTCCGATTGCCGAGTCGGGTGCCTCTACTGTGATATAAATGGGTGCTTCAGTGTCCTGATGTGCAAGCATCGTTTCTTTAGCGATGCGTTCCTTAATCGTGGAGAGTGCTTTTCGTGCAGTGTCGTCTAGATTGATGGATTTCGCATTTCCACGGAGTTAGTCCGTAAGCGGTTTCATAAGTGACGCGCGCTTCAGTATGAACCGTCTATAGAAACTTACCAGGCCGTTAAACGTGCGTGATTGCTGGATGGTGGTCGGTTCTGGGTAATCCAGAATGGCCGCTGTAAGATCCATTTTGAATGCTTTGTGTGTTTGTGAAAATCCCTCCATGTATATACTTGCACTTTGTTCCTATTGATCCTCTTAGTTGTACATTGTTAACTTTTTGACTACATTTGAATTGTTAATATTTGTATTTTATTATAGTTTTCGTTTTTACTACACCTTCACCAATTCCCCATGTTTCTTCCCGAACTGCACTTATGTTGTTTTACTTTATACTAAGTCTGGGCGGCAGCCATTTTGGTTTGTTCCTGCTTTTGATTGCTTGACCTGTGTTGACTGGAATTGTGCATTTCGGTTGTGAATAGAAGCACTCTACCAGAATTGAAAACACTCTGTGTTATAGAGCGACCAATTATTACCTTTTGAACGAATCTGTACGTGATCTATCCAGACAGGATAGAATAACATTTATTTGTGGTGATTGGTAATTTTCTTGCATCCTTTATCAACTTTCTTATTTATTGTAGTTTATATTTGATCAATTGAACAATTATTGGTTGGATAGCTGAGTGGTTATATTTGTTTAGGTAATAATGTACACTTAAATCTATGATAAATTATAGAACCGTCATCTTACCCAATTACTTTGTTTTGGTTTCAATAGGGCGAGGGCGCGTAGCTAACTCATCCAGACAGCTGTCCTTCACTCCAAATCGTAGTTTGGATCTTAAAGCCGCCACTTTGGTTCCAAGGGGTCGGATGCCTTGCGCATCTATAGTGTGTCCTAGGACGTCTAATGAGTCAGCTCCGATTTAGCATTCCTGAACGTTTACAGTAATGCCGTGATTTTGTAGTCGTTCGATAACAAGATCCAGATGCTTGAGATGTGATTCTTTGTCCGAACTTGCGATTAGGCAGTCGTCAACATATGCATGTACGAAGTTGAGACCTCGAAAAACGTCGTCTATGAATCTTTGGAATGTTTGAGCAGCGTTTCTTAGACCGAAAGGCATTCGCAAAAATTCATAGAGTCCGAAGGGAGTAATGATGGCGGTTTTCGGTATGTCGTCTGTGGCCATGGGGATTTGGTTATACGCTTTAACCAAGTCGATTTTCGAAAAGACAGTTGTGCCTTTCAAGGTAGCTGTCAAATCGTGAATGTGAGGCGACGGGTAACGATCGGGAATGGTTTTCGCATTCAATCGCCAATAGTCACCAGTTGGACGCCAATCGTTGCTGTCCTTTTTAGGGACCATGTGCAACGGAGATGCATATGGGCTATTTGACGGTCGTATGATTCCTAAGCCTATCATATGGTCGAACTCGTTTTTCGCCAACCTTAGCTTTTCGGAGGCTAGTCGTCGTTCTTTAGAGAATACAGGTGGTCCTGTAGTCGCGATGTGATGTGTAACGTTGCTGGTTACACACGGTAATTTCGGTTGCGTTTGGTGTATCCCAGGATACTTATCAAGTAGTGATTGATAGAATTAGTCTACCGTGTGCTTAATTGTGATTGGAGATAATCTGCAACCGGAAAAAGAAGTTACGCAAACAGATAAATTAGTGTTTCCATCTACTAGCCTCCGTTTGCGCGTATCGACGATCAGATTATGGTGCTGAAGAAGGTCTATACCAATGATTGGCATAGAAACATCTACAACAGCGAAGATTCAGTGAAAGAGTTTGCGTAAACCCACGTTCAAGTAAACGTACCTATTACCGTATGTGGCGATAAGCTTTCCGTTTGCCGCCTGTAGATTTAAAACCGATTCGTGAAGCCGGTCGTTAGAATTCGCTGAAAGAACGCTAACTTCTGAGCTAGTATCGACGAGGTAGCGAACTTTCGTTATCACATCTGTAACGCATAACACTTATATCACGACGAGCTCACCAGTGTAGATCACCAACGTAGATGGTCTATATCGAATGATTGGAGGCCTACTCGAGTTGGACGGGAATGGTGTGACGAACCAGCTAACGTCGAAGTCACACCGCATGGTCAGCACCTTACGTGAACTACCCCATTGACGTATCAAGGTACTATAGATGCTTTGAAGATTGTACAACACAGAGGACGTAATAAAGAAATATATTAGTTAAAGTCGATACAAGCGAAAGTAAGACCACTGCCGCATGGACCAGTTCATGGCGTACGATCACCTGGTGCGCGCTGGTTGTCCTTGAACCCGACGAGGATCGATGATTCGTTCGATATTCAATGACCCAACTGCCGGATGATTTAGCTAGGGCTCAGCGGAATTTCACTGGCCCTACACTACAAATAACTATCACACTGACAAAAATCCATGCGATTGAGTGACCAGACTACCACCCATTAGACAATGAAAAATGCTCAGATCCGTACTGAAACAAGAAGAAGCAATAGCAAAGAAATCCATCCTTTTTTCCAAGCTCGTGAAAATAGTATTGAATATTGACAATCGGAACATTCAGGTGAGGTGGAGTATACAATCCAGTCGGTACTGTGTTGTTTTGTTACTATTGTGTTTTTGCTGTTTTCTGGTCTATAGTTTTGTTTGTACGGTGAGTTTTATAGTAAATAACTGGTAAAGCACCGCCTTGGTTTTCATTTGCTTTTAACGTGCAATGTTTTATCTGAAAGTTAGGACGGTTTTACATCTACATTGGTTTGCACAAATGTAGTTGTGTTCGTGTGTGTATTCTTGTTGTAAAGTGTCAATACTAAGAGCAAGTATTTTCAGACATACACTTTATGCTGCTTACAGCCTCTCAGTTTGATGATCAGGTAACCAAATATCACATTGGTCTCATGTTCGTGTGTACTTCTTTTGTTAGGTTTGCGAGGTGTTCATGTTTAGATAATCAAAGGATATAACTATATGTGAAGGCTTTGTGCTCCCTACACTCATCGGTGCACATTGTTATTTCGGGTATGACATACTGTCCTACAACTGGTACGGGAACTCATTTAGGACCACCTTTTTGTAGTGTTTTATCTCAAACTCCGAATAGCTAAAATTTAACCAACAAAAATGCACTTACCGGATCTAAGATGACACTCCTGACCCCATTGTACTGTTCTGCGAGCAAGATTTGCATCGATTGGAACTACTATTTCAACTTCAAGGGACATTTTGCCCTAAAAGCATTTTTGAGCACACTTCTCAACAGTAACCCTACCACTCTACCAGCGCAGCTATGTTTACGTGTGCACTTGTTGCGTCAGTGGCTACTTTTGCTAATGCTAGCCATCCAATTATCGAAACCACTATCTGTTGCAGTTTCAACTTTGATCGTGCAAGTGCGATTTCTTAGTAGGCCTTTTTGTTCAGCACGTGGTGAACCGTAAAACAATACCTTCTCTGGGCTGCATATATCTTCACCGTATTTGCTGTTGAGAGTTACATAATATGCTCCTTCTAATCGTCCAAGACTCAGTAATGTACGACTATATCATCATCCAAATTATCCTAAATACAAAATCTAATCAAAACATGGCATCTAATTAGAGGCTATCGGTAATTCTGTTTTAGAAACCGCTCATAGATTTGACACTTTCTGTCCATGTTTCCATTATTCGTTTTCATTCATATCAAGACCATTTGTATAGTTTGCATTTATTGGTTGATTTCCATGTGAGTCCAATGCAAAGCTCAGATGTATTATTTGCAGCATCAAACCTGAAGATTCTCAGGTCCTGCTAGTTTAAGAAGCTCGATTTTCACGACGAGCAAGCGTTGTATTGGTAAAGCTGTGGTATACCCCCAAAAGGTTGCAAGATCTCGAGCCGTCTAACCAATCAGGAAACCGAGATGATATATGCAGTTTGTTATGCTAAGACTTTCGCTAAAATATTCGCTTTAGTGTCTTCTCATCATAACTGGTGTCAGTTTGCGATGAAAACCCTAACTAAAATTCCCAATACTAATTTATAGAGCTTTGCACATTTACTATTGGCTCAGTTGTATAGAACAGTTTTATTCTGTTTATTATCACCAGCAACCTTATTTTAATACGTACTGTGAATTGTAGGAAATGGTATGTCCATATGTTGGTGGCAATATGAATAAAAAGTGTTGGCTGTTGAAATCAGTATACTTAGGCTTAGTGTAAGGTAAGAAGCTGTGTACCGATGTGGGTGGCTCATGTCATTAGTCGTTTTAATAGGTCTAATAGACACCTCTACACTACGAGCAATTATAACTTACCTTTTTGTTGTAAAATATCTCCGAGCTGTTTTCCTACATATTAGGAACAATTCAGTAAGTAGTGATACTTAGAAATGCCAGCCACAGTGGCTTGTATATAATTTGTCCAGGTCAACTCAGAGGTATTCATACTGCATAATGTATCTCAGTTTACAAATCCGCCTCACCTACTTCAGTTTAAGCAAATGGATAATAACATCATGCTTTGAACCAAAGTACTGTTTAAATCCACTTAAATAGGTTTGTATTTCGTAAAAAAAGTTACATTTGTAGTGGTTGATCATTGATCAAGAAGCTGAAGATCTGTTATTCATTCCGCTAAATATTTCCTAACACAAATGACTGAGGGTTTGCAAATTTTCATTGTCGTTGATAAAAATGCTCGAAATATCTAATGTTTCCATATCGCATGTCTTGGTTAGATGTCTATTTGGTAAAGAATGATACAATAGATTCCTGAATTCAATTGTTACCTGGTCTGAAAGTGCTACTGATATCAATCTTATTATTCAGTTGATATATACACCGACCAGATATACATGCTTCTGTACACTCGTCCTGAATATCGTTTTAGTATTTATACTGAGTTTGGACTATTTATCTCCTTCGATTTTATAGAATCAAGTTGAAGTATATCGGTTGAGGAGATATGAACAATTACGTGACAGTAGGAAAGTTCACTGAAGTACAGTTATACACAGCAGTAATTTTAAGACCGTCTGTACTCTTTGAGAAACCGGAATGAGACAAGGTTGACTGTCAAATGTGAATCCACACTTTGCAACTACTTTCATTTCTCCGCTTGTTTATTCATTCCGCCCTTGTAAAATTAGCTAATATCACTAGTGATTACCTATGAATGAGTTGTATTTCGTTCAGTATATGTCATGTATGTTTGGTAATGTCCTTTTGTGAGAGGATAAAATGGGATTTTTAGGGCTCCAGTCTTAAAAAAATTAAAATGACATTATATTACGAATTTTTTCTCGCCTTATTTAAATGGTTTCAAAATGTTAATTAGTATATCTCCAAATTCTTCCCATAGCATGTTGACTAGTGCCCTAGGCCCATAAATTCCTGGTGAAACGGGACCTATTTCATATCAGTGAACGTTGTGGGTGAATGTTTCCAATAATCTCAGATGTGCATGCGAGTTTCTCCAACTGATTCCGGTAACAGCGGAATTTTATTTGTTGGATTCAATCAAGATTATAGTAAATACTTTTTTATATAAATCCTATATTCATTTTGAGATAATATGAAGTACTTAGTGGAAATGTTATAATTTGCTTATGTTTTTAAGAACACTTGAGTCAAGTGTTTTTGTTTTTTATTACTCCCCTATAGCTCAACTACTTCCTCAACAGCGTGGCCTTATTTGAAGTTGTTTACAAATCTTAAGTAGACTAGTAAATAAGTGAACCTAAAGAATTGGACGATAAAATATTATGTGATGTTTCTGTTTGTATCAGTCTAAAAAGACGTATGAGAAAAAAGATTAAAGTTAACAAAGGTTATTAAATCACTTGATATAGACGAATAATGCGTTTATGGAAAAGGATATAGAATTAATAGATCTACATTTTCATGGTAGATTTTAACCCGTCTATCCTGGTTTCTGCAAGCATCTCACGAACTATGATTGTTGTAGTTCTGTTTCTCAGCTCTACTTGAACCAACACGCCCCCAAATGCCCTGATACGGCCGAGGGTGGGGAGAGTTATCTCTCCCTCTCGAAATGCTCTCACATGGCCACACGTTTATAACCACTGTCAGGGAAGTCCTACTCACTGTCTTCTCGCGACGGGGGTGTTGTTTATGAGATTGAGAGGACGAAAAGCGAATGTCCGGCGCTTCAACTGGGTTGGTGGGTATGGAGGATTCACCTAGGGGAGTTGGACAACCCTGATTTTAAACCAAGTAGTGAACTTTGGCTCCAGTATCCCGAAGGAATAAATGGCGTATGAACCAATTGTTAGTCACCGGTTACCATGGGACTGCATCTCCTGATGTTGCTCCACTACCTTGCGGATCAGAACTTTAGGTCGAAGGCTGCGGGTGTGGCCCTCTAAGAAAACCACCTGCTTCAGTTTGGGCACCCAGGCGGTATCACAGCCCACATACAAACCAAGGGACCTGTGTGGCGCATATGTATTTGGTGCCCCTTTGTACCAATATTTATGCGTTCAAATAAATAAAAATGAACCAACACTCGCTATTTTGTAGATCAGAGTTATATTTTGGCGTGAGCGCTAAGTTCCTGAAACGTTCTCCCATCATCTCATGTAGAATATAGGCCCGTTGTATAACTTCATAATGAATGACAAAGGAAAGATGAATAAACCATGAACATGATTTCGTAAGCTATATTTAGACAAACCGCATTTGGCGACGGTGGTAATAAAAAGCCGAATCTAGAATGTTAGATAAATTTTTTTCAGGCACTCGTTTACTCAGATAAACATTAAGATGAGAGACGAAAAAATCAGATGTGTCTACTCAGTTTAATTGAAACGTGATTGAATGTTTATAGGCGTGAAATGTACAAACAAACATATAGACACATGCGTACTATTATACATACATGTTCGAGGTTACATACATCAGTGACAAAATAACTGAGAAGATTAGAATAACTCATCTGTCGAAAAGTAACGAAAAACCTCGTAGGCGTGTGACAATACTAATTGCTTCAAGAGTAATAAGTAGCTTGAATTGGATAACATATGCGCCAGCCATCATAAGACAACTCTGCATACAAAATTGAGATGTCTTACTCAACAGTTGTTATGTTGTTCGATCTTCGGAGTTTAATACTGATACGCATACCTTCCATAGGAAAGTATAAACCAGCTACTTGAGTGAGAAAGCTTTATTGACTAAAACCAAATCAAGAGTATATGTAATCTCGTTCACAAATATACATCTTTTTCCCTTGGAAAATAAAGCCATATTTTCAAGCAAAGGCATGTTATTGCTTAGAAACTGAAACCAAATATCGGCCAATGGCGAGCGCTTATTTTTAGCCTTTGTTTGATTGATAGTTAGTCATCTGTGTAAATGACCGATAGTTAGTGTTTAGAAACCGGCTGGTGTGTATTTTAGACATATCAACTTAATAGTAATGTAAATTAATCCTGGGATCCTTCCTAAATACCTACTCTTTCGAATTCACAATAGTTTTCTGTGTTTTAGTGCAGCGTGAAGGAAGACGAAGCCCATTGGTTCTGTCCGTGGAACCGTATACTATAATCACGTACTGCAACTATCATCTAGATGGTTGTAAGTAGTCGTCAGCAAACCCTAATTAACCCAGTCTTCGTGATGGTCGGTTCTTTTCACCATGGCATATCCGCAATCCTGAAAGAACGGATGATCCCTGTTGAACATTAGTCAGAGATCAATCAGTGTAAGTATCTCAAACTTGTGGGTGGTCAGTCACTACCCGAATAGCTCAGTGGTAAGGTCTTGAACTGTTTCCCATAAGGTTACAGGCAAGTCCTCGTGAATGGTGCTGAGTATTACGAAACCTAAGTCAAGCAGGGCTTTCAAACATCAAAACATAGTCGCAGTATGTAATTATAATATACAATCCGATGAACAAAAGCATTGGGATTAGCCTCCGAAATGAAGGTTTTAGATGGAGTGAGCTTTTAACTTCTAGGCCGAATGTGCCAACCATCAAGTTTCTGCTCTACAAGTGTGACACTTATTTATTATTTATTCTATTTGAGCATATAAATATTGGTACAAGGGAGCACCAGATATATATGCGCCACACAAAACAATGAGAATAGGAAGAGAAAAAGAATGTAAGGTGCGTATAGAAAAAGAGAGAACAATAACGACCACAGGTTAGTGTATGGAAGTCAAATAACAATAATAATAATGGGGGAAACGAAAAGGTACAACCAGAAAGAATTCTTTCAGTTAAGGAAGTCACAACCACTTTTTATGAAGAAAGTACAAGAAGGTTACAGCAGGATCGCCACTGGCTTCTATTCTGAGCCATATGTGATAACGTCTCTAGCCACTGTAGTGTGACACTATGTTATCTCTTAAGAAAACACATTTTACAGTCATGAATTTCATAAGATGGTCGCGCAACTTCATGGATTCATTAAAGTCAGATATTAACACTGTTGGATGACGGCTCAGTGGTCTAAAGGTTAATCATTTGCGCGAAACCGAATGTCCTGGGTTCAGTTCCTGCGTGCGGGATCGGGGATTCACATCGCTGAGGAGTCCCTTATCAGTACAAAACGGTCGTCCAGTGCTTCCAGGTATTCATTGGTGTTCTGACATTAATAGGCTCATGTGTTCAAGGAAATTCAACAATCTCCACAACTCCATATTGAAAATTTCATAAGAATTGATTTTGGTCAGTTGATAACTTCTTGCTTTATCAGACAAGAATAAATGCTTGCTCATTTTGCTTACAAACTCATTCTAAGTGTTCAGTCACTTTTTCCAAACAATTTCCTTGAGGTTGGTTTCTTAAAAAAAATTCAGTTTATCAATTTATGTGTCTACACCCGGGTCCTGTATTTTTATTAATTTATTACAGGTTGTTTTGCAGTTGGTATGCAAAATGGATTCAGAATTTTCAATTGTGATCCTTTAAAACAATTAGAACGTTATGGTAAGCATCCTAAATATGCGTGTGTACAACTATCTATGTATCTATATATTCTTATAGATAAAATAAATAGGCATGAATGTATGAGAACTGAACCTGAGACTCGAGTCTGTTTGAATTATTATGAGAAAAGGTTTTAGTGATGAGGTCATCCGATTGTGAAGTGTAGATTTTTATTAAAGATTTCATTTCGAATCCTAGTTTTTGCTAGAATTTTGTGTTTTTCATCTGCTATGCTAGGCTATGCTACACGAATTTGTTCATTGCAGAAAGCTGTGGTTGGTTATTTATCTAAGATCATTCCGTGATGTTTAGTATGAAACAGAGAAGAATCTCCATAAATCCCTAAAGTAATATATACGTCTATTTAGGACTATACGTCCTACGTCGAAATAATGTGCTAATACACTTACCAAAGCAAATTCAAGTTTATACTTGTTGATACCTTAAATGAATCAATTCTGAGTTTTATTTCTTTCTTTAATACGTAGTCATCGTGAAAGTAGATTGCAAACAACTAGGTTAAACAAATCTAGTGTTAGATGAAGGCTTTTTTCTATGTTCTCAGAAAGTGAACACATTTGTAAATGCCTCAGCTTGTTTCATTCATAATTTCCGTGTAATTACAAGATATTTATCAAAATCCACTTATTCCACAATGATTACTTCCATTCATATACGATGTAAAATAATGAGCAAAGTTTCTGGGGAACGTTTTTTTTATCAATCTGTGTGTATATAAAGAAGGTTTTCTTACTTCCTAGCACGATCTTCATTTAAAGCTGAATGATAAATGTCACTTCCTTATATATAGTTATTATCTACTAAATAACTAAATGTAGTCAGGGCTTATGGAGAACTATCATTGGAATTGATAACTTTAAGTGGCGCTTGTCAAGGTTATTCGATTTTCCTATTTTTATTTAGTTTTGTTATGGGCACTCTTTTAGAGATATCACTCATCGTCTGACTTCTCAGAAATCGATCTTCCACCTGGAGATTCTCTTTTCGACTTTGAATACATCGACGATATAGTCCTGTTTGGTGAAGATGATGAAAGAATGTAGTCTTCTGACCGCCTTAGGAAACAATGCAAATATGTTTTTGATGCGTTTCTCTCCTTCTAGATACAAACTCACCTCAGGATTGGTCTGCATTAACTCTTGAAATAACCATAGGAAGCGAAGTAGTTGGGTGTATTAATCGCTTCACTTACCCCAGGTGGGTTAGTGTGGGATGAAGTTTCGGGACGAATTCAGAATGCTCAATCGGCTTCGACAATTTGCGTCACTTGCAGTGTTGGCGATAATTCTTTTTGCCAATCGAGGGACGAGTTTAATATACGCTCTGTTCCACTTTATGAGTGTGAAACATGGTCTTTAAAATTAGGTAATATTACTATGTTACTGTCATTCGATCATAGGTGTCTTCGAAGCATTGCTAGAATATTTTGGGACCACCGAGTCGATAATTTCACCCCGTCGTGCTGATAGGGTGCGGTTTAGCATAGTGTGAATATCCAAAGTATCTTATTAAAACAGAATGGATTTTGTTCCATTTGCCATTGTTTAGGCATCAGGGAATACAATTTCCTATTTAATTTGTTTTCGAGACTAGAGTTTATTTATATAAATAACTACTAAACGTTTCCACAGTAGTCTGTCAGTCATATGTGGCGTAGAACCTGACATATATGTACATCGGTTCCATTTTGCTGCACCACATACTCACGATGGGATAAAATTATCAAGGCAAGTCCAAGGGTAGTAGATGCATTAACACTGTGGTGTGTGCTACTTATATTGACATAAGTGGCATATGATGTTAGTCCTAAACAGAAGGCCTGGAAGCAGAGAGACAAGAGGATCGAACAGTAAAGAATGGAAACAAGATGCAATTTGTATGAAAATGCAAGAACAATGAAGTCTAGGTCATTTTGAGACAATTGGTGGACATTTTGCAAATTAAGCATTTACTTAGATTTTATTAACAAGTCCTGTAATTTTGTGTTAAATACATTCGATTGTCCCCACCCGTGTTCTGTTCACTACAACACTATTAGTAGTAACAAAGAAGGTTGAACAGCGAAGATGCAATTCGAGAAGAATATGCAAATTAGTGGAATAATAAAAGATTACAAGAAAACTTGGGATAACAACAAATGAGTGTACGTTCTGCATTGCGAACAATTCTGAGCCATGTTACCCAAAGTATCTAACCATTGGTTACAATAATCACGCAAATCATAACCACGTAGTCTGAGCCTACCTACATGTCTCAGTCCAGTAGTCAGTGTCTTCATGGAGTGGTACCATGTGATGGCACCCGTAGCTTTCTTCCAACCTACTCCTTTACTAGCTGTCATCGCGCGTCGAGGTAGTCAGTGCATAGGCATACATATTACATACCCTAACCATTTATGTGTTCTCATCTAGCTATCAGATTAACTTTGAATTGCATCATTTGTATATATAACCCCGTATTTCTTATTTATAATCACTCACATTAAAAAGAATTCGATATCCGAGATGGTACCGGTGTTGGCTACATGGAAATGTTATTTCGTACAAATTTACTTGGTATACTGGGTGGCGGTAATCATTCACGTCTACCAAGTAATGTCGCTTGTTTATGGGATGGAATAAAACAACAATTTGTCTTAGAAATCACCTGTGCTACAGATGTTCGTGGCATTCGTCTAAGACATGATCGGTAAGTGAAAATCTTAGTTGGTCTTCCTACTTTTTTATTGTTATTAATATTCGTATATAAATGGGTACGGTTTGCTTATTGACTAATAAATACACGTTATGTTTAAATTTTTTATTAGGTTTACACCAGACAAGTGTATAACTGTTTGTTTGTGGTGTGACACGTTTATGGACAAGGTGATCTTGAGTGGTTAGGAGTATAAAGGTAGTCATCACTTCTTGGTTGCTGATACTGTGGAAGTATACTTTTTTTGAGGGGTCTGAGAAGGAAAGTGGTTTAGGCATGGTATTAATGACCTGAGCATGTGACCACATTACCCAAAACATAACTACCTCAGGATGATCACACACAGCTCTTTGTGAGTAGTTTTGGTTATGTTAACTACATTCTTTAAATATCTTCGATTGTCAGGCGAATATTACACCTACGCCATAAGTAACGGACGTTGGTTTCTTGTCAATTGAGACTTATCAGTACAGTACATATGCAATGTTCGCGGAAGGGGTGGTGCTAGAATCGGGGATTCGGAACCTTGTCACTTAGTGACACAGACAGGGGTCTTCTGATTACAACTGACATTTTTCTGTCCTAAATATTTATACCGATCACTGATCAGTATCGTATCCTTCTAGCCATCAGTGCTAATTGAACTGTAGCCAAACAATCAAACATAACACAAGCAATGTTAAATCCATTTAGACCAGAGGCTATATTACAACTTGACTGACAGGATTTGTAATAACTACTAAGATCTAAAAAAACACGACATTGATAACTACTACACGGTGATTAATCAGTGCGTGAAAGTATCAAAATTATTAGATTTCGTTAACATAAATTCGTAGTCTACCATTGTCCAAAATAGAATTATAATAGGGGTAGCACATCGAACATGTAAGAAATCCATGTTTATGCATCAAAATAAACGGCGAGACTATAATTTATGGGCAAACCAATCATATATAAGATAACAGGTCTTAGATTTCAACGCGAAATTCATTCATCCATTTGGCTAAATAGTGTTTTGGCATTTTAGCTGATATCAGTTCATGATTAAAACTCTAAATCTAATTTCTAACCGTAATCATCAACTGTAAATCAAAATTGTAATTTCTGACACTGTTTTGTAACCGTCATTTAGTCCTAGTTAGTGGATGGACATTCTCAAGGTCACTTCAGCGTCGCTAAAAGGTTGTCCATAAATTATTGTTTCACCAAATAAACATTCATTTAGTCATTATACCTACCATAATGTGTATACAAACGTATCTGTTATTGATATATAGATTTTATTTTTCCGTAAAAATATTTAAATTAGATAAACTTTCGAGTATAAAAATTATATATCAAAGTGGTATTTAATAAACCAGTAGAAATTCGAAAAGTTATATAAAAATCAGTGTGTACACTAACTATCAATAGTCTCATGTCATGAAGTACGACAATAATGAAAATGAAAGATTTTTTAAAATATTAGATACAGGTTATCTGATTGAGATCCACGTGATGATCATAATCGATGGTTAGAGATTTTAATGTAGTGTAACAGAAAATCAATCGTGCAATTGCTTAGATACATTCATTTCTTTGCTTCCTTTCCATCTTGACTTCCAGTATCCTTCCATATATAACTTTTCGCTCTGTCCTTTCATACCATATTTCCAATATTTATTTTTTTTTAAAATTTTATACTTATGCTAAGGCGATCACAAGAACAGACATATTCTCTTAACAATGCTAAAATCTTCACTATAAGCGATAACCACAAATGTCTTTCTTTTGTAATTTAATTTTCCACATGAGCTTAACCTTTTTCCGATTGCTTGTCATTGTTTTCAGTCCTCTAAATTTCTGTGTACTTGAGGGCCACTTTTTTATTAATACATACATAAATACAGAATTGTACCGATTCGTGCTGTACTACCTCGAACACTAAGTTTTCCTACCATTTACCTTCTCCCTATATTAGCCGTTACGTGTTGGTGTGCTTTGTGTATATGTGTATTAGTTGATCTTATCGATTATGAAGAGAATCGATCATATCAGAGTAGACCAATCATCTCCTAATTCCGCAAGTGTTGTAGGCCACTAAATAAATCTTCATAACGAGACACGATACATCGCTATCACATAATAGCTCAGTTGTTCACATAAAGACAAAACAAATGTTTACCGTTTCCCAGTTTCTGTTGGTATCCCAGGTGAAATCAATCCATGACTAACACACCTCTGTACATTCAGCAATACGACTTCACCTTCGGACCTTGGGTTTGCTGCTTTTAGTCCTACTGTTCTTCAACCGACCTGTCTGGCATAGCAGGACCTTGAGGAACGGTTGTTCCAACCAATATAGTTCGATTGGTTCATCGCAATAGGCAAGCCCGACCACCACATCAAGGTAGTAACAACGACCGGGTAATAATACAACCTACGAATATTAAATTTCGATCTAAATTTTATTTTAACGATAACCAAGTAAGATATCATCCTATAGAAGTGCATTAAGTGAGAAATTTTAAAATTCTACATTCGACAAAATATTTTCTATTATCATAAGATCTGAAGACAAATCATCTTTTAGATCAGTTAAACAATAATTGAAATATCGGCATATATATGACTTGGTTTCTCCTCTATTTCAATACTGTTCAGTTAAATAGGGCACCTGGATCTGTAAAACTCTTCAGGAATCCGTTACTGAATCGTTGGATATTCAACTAGTCAACTCTTTAAACAACAAAAGATGACTGAATCTTAACGTTCGATACGATTCAGAAAAAAGAAACAATTCTGTGCGTATGCACAGACACACAGGAGAGTGATAGATACGTTGACTTACCTCCTTAGTCAGTGATCCATGTTATTCGTAGATTGAGTACGTCGACATTATCAATGTATCTCCGGAAATCTCTAACTCATAAACTCGGATTAATTTTTCAATAAGTAATGACGTAAAAAAGTTAAAGAAATATTGTAGGGCTGTTGATAAAGTTGGTCAAGAAAAATAAATGAATACATTTTCAATGTCAATAAAACAAACCTTTCCGAAAAATCTCATTTGTTCCTAATATTATCATTATCGTCTTCACCATCACCTTTATTTTATTGCCTTCGATGGAAGTAATGAGTAACGTATTTAGTGTGGAGTTATTTTTTTAGAGTAAAATATTTCATCAAAGTATATCCACATATAATAGTTGTCTCAAAGGAGTGCCTTAATTCAGGAGGATTTCCGACAAACTAGCAATAAGGATTTAACTTTCCAGTAAGTCATCAGCCATCATCAAAGTAGAACATGGCAAACATGTGCATCGTATTAAGCTGTTGTATCACAGTAGCATGATTAAGTGCATATGGTTGGGAAGTTGAAGCCAGTCAACAAGACGAAACCCTGAACATAGTTTTATTGTTAGATATCATTTGGTTAGTCATCATCAATGTATAGACTACAACACATACATATACATTAACTCAAGTTCCCATACTATATTTTGATACGTCTTCTAATTGAACGCTAGATTCGGTTCCTAAGCTCTTCTAGTAACCCCCAGGTTAGATCTACACACCAACTTAAACACGAGAGAAAAGGCGGGAGATATAGAAGGAACACTTTACTCCAAAGGTTCGTTTATGCACAGAAAATCCAGGGTTTTTATAGTATTTTATATGGCCTTGAATTTCCGGAAAATCCTGGAACGCTACTAAACATAGTAGCAGTATAGATAACCATCCAATCAGAAACTCGCTACATGAATTTTCACTTTCTAGATGTTTCTGGCAAAGCTTCTAGTGAATACTGATTGGATAAGATGGTTCTCAGTGTTTTCAGAGCCTTTTTGGGGCTTTTTTCGAGTTTTCTGGATCTCTCCAACACGTTTGCACAACAATATGAATTCAGTAAAGTGAATGGCAAACAAATCGAAGTGACTGTTGTACAACATCAGACAACATTAAATATTGAGAACATACTTTTAAAAGATAGTGAGTAGAGATGTCTGAATAGATACTAACAATCAAAATGTAGAGGAAAATAGACGGTGAGTGGATCTGTGTTGCTTAACATCTCCAACCACAGATGATGGTTATCGGAAGGGCACTAACTAGGTAGTCTGCATCTAACGAATTTAATCTTTGACTTTAGTCATAGCAAAACGATTCATTTACGATATATATATATATATATATATATATATATATATATATATATTGATGCGTTTGTAAAATAATCTATATGTTAAAGGTGACATAGTCCTGACTATAACTGGTACATTGACGTGATGGTCGGTCTTGTCTGTCGTGACAGACCAATCGAACTAGATTAACTGGAACACTCGTTCGTTTATGTCCTACCATGACAAGTAGGTTGGTTGGATGGGGAATAATAAAGTTAAATGCAGCAAAGTAAGGTCTGACAGCCAAGTGTACTTGTGGTGTGACAGCAACGTATTTCTATCAGGCAATCACATACAGTAATGATTCTTTCTCATACTAGATGGAGGTTCGAGAATATTGACCCTAAAACTGTCAAGCTCTACATTACCTCGTGCATTTCGGTCGCCCGGAGTAAGTTATTTAAGGAATGCAGTTCACATGTCTAAAACTACTTACAAAAAGCTGTGTGTGATCATCCCGAGGTAGTTATGTTTTGGGTAATGTGATCACATGCTCAGGTCGTTAATACCATGCCTAAACCACCACCTTTTCAGATTTCCCAAAAAGAAGTATTTTTCTACAGTATCAGCAACCTTTACTAGCAGTCGAGACCAACTGGCCTCGTTTACTCAAATATATATTACCCTATTGTTTTGTTCTTTAATATTGTGGTTCTGAGTAATTAAACTGTCCAATTTTCACTTTTTCATTATAGAATAATAATTATACTTGTAAATGCTATCAAAGTGTACACATTTAGCCCATCACCTCAATTAATTTTTGAATCAAATACATGTTCAAATCCTTCAGGATTATGTTATGTCTGTCAAAGTGTTGATAATCCATTGGTTGTATTTCCTGGACGACGACCTGGTGTTGTATCATTAGTTCATATTGGAAATACTGGTTGTAATGTCAATCTTAATAACAACGCAAATAATAACAATCCTGGGAATGTTACTAACAATAATAGTAATACTACTACTAATAATAATATTGAAAGTACAAATACAATATCCATCAATACTATTTGTCCATCATCAACAAATGCTACTAATATGCCACCAAGACAAATAATTGCACATGAAAATCCACTTGCATCAATCACTTTAAATCGTGATGGTTATCTACTGGCAACAGCATCACAAAAAGGCACATTAATTCGTATATTTTCTACAAAAGATTGTACTTTATTACATGAATTACGACGTGGCACTAGTCAAGCTACAATTACATCATTATCATTTAATAAAGATAGTGATTTATTATGTGTTACCAGTGAACGTGGTACTGCGCACATATTTTGTCTTACAAAAGATTCTTTAACTAATCCTCGTAATATTCAAATTAGTAGTAGTAGTAATAGTATTAGTAGTAGTAGTACTAGTATCAATCATAACCACAGTCCTCACTTGACAAAATCTTCAGGATTTGGGTATGTCGTTGTTGTTGTTATTTGCTTAATTGTTTATTTTGTCGTACTTTTTCAAAACGCTATGTATATATGGGTGTGTTTAAAATTAAGTGTAAAATGAAATTCGATCAAGTAGGTGACTCGAGTTATATCCTCTAATGAGATACAAATATATAGCAGTTTGAATCGCATCTGAATGTTTACTATATGCTATGTAGAGAAGGAGAGAGGAAGTATGAAGAGCAGCACATATGTGTGGAAGTCTGAAATAAAGAAGGACAAGAGAAAAAAATAAGTCGACAACTCAATCAGCACATAGGATGCAATTGCATCTAATTAATGGAAGAAGTCGATGATAGTTAGCAGTAACACAGATATGATATTAAGACAATCTGATAATTAAAACTAAGAGTTTTTAAAGTAAGATTTTGAATGCCACTACGTTAAAACATTCTATTCATAAAAAAGTCACCTGTATTGTGTGTAAATATTGATGATACAAATTAGTTATTCACCTTATTTACTTTAGTATACTAGAAATGTGAATGAGATGTGATGTATGATGATTGACGATATCATGGTACTGTTCAGACAGTACATAGGTAACAGTTGTTCTAACCGAGAGGTGGAGGAGTGGTCTACGTTGACCACTGAATGATTGATTAATCGGTGAGTATTTGTGAATGTCATGTTTGTCTAGTGGTTAGTACTGATCGAATGCCTTAGATGGAGTTGGAATGTGGTGACTGGTGTAAGTGAATAAACATTGTGTGAACGATGTTTGAATATTAGGTTGTTGGATGTAGTTTTTATGACACCTGATTTGATCTAGGTTTCATGCTATTCGGTACTCGTTAGGGAGACGTACCTTCAGTCTTGTAGGAATTGACGCTTCATGTAGGATTTGAATCTGTTACCCATTCTCATAGTCTGAGACATTATCACTAAACAATTTATATATACGACTCTACCCCTTAGTAAATTAATCCATTTCTTAGCCAGTGAAATGAAATTGTCCTTCAGGCTACTTCTGATTGCCATCTGTTGATCTTCTCATTAGACTACTTCTGATTGGCTTACCATACCACCTTTCCCTCTTGAAATATAAGTCTTGCTCCTTGGATTTAACTGAAGGCGTTGGGGGATATGTCTTCTTCATGATCTTCTTGGGTTCTGGCCATCAATTCTTCTGCACTGATCTTGTCGTTCCAAACTAATTGTATCAACTAAATAATCTAGTGGCAAGTTTGAACTAGGGGGTTCTTTATTCGAATCTAGTCGCCTATAGTGGATGCGGTTTACATATCGCGTCAGACATTTACCTCGAACATCAATTTCGTACATTACGTCACCGACTTTTCACACGATGACACTCGCTATCCACGTAGGCCCCCATTGTCGAAAATTTCTTGTATACATTGGTAACCCATTAGGAATCGGACGTTCGATTCTCCTCACCGTGGATTTATATCCTCATTTTCTTTGTGGATACATGCTATCAAATAATGTCCAAGTCTTCCTTCTGAAAGTTGATTCAGTAGGGTAGACACCACTGGATGAGGCTGAATTCGGGGTTATTCTGTATACTTATTTTAAACACAGCGCGGTATCGACTGAGCTGTTGAGCTCAAATTTCAATTGGTTTATATCATGAATGAAAAAATAGGAATATCAAAGTAATTCGCTCAGAATGCATGCAAACTAATAATGGTTGGTCATTTATACTCCCCAGTATCAATAACCTGAAGATGCAAACTCATAGTAAGTAAGCAGAAATTAGTATTATTTCTCAAAAGTTTTCTTAAGTTATATGCTCTTCGACAGAGAGATATAGATATTTACTCATGTATTGTGTTTCTTTTAGAATAAAAAATAAGTTTCTTGGTGTGTCGTTTTTTATGCTACTTGAAATTTCTACTTTCAGTTCCGGTAAACTCTCTCTACGTTCTCTATTTTCTACTACAAGCCATGTACGATGTGTTTTGGAAACGAAATTCAAAGCTATATGTGCTTTCAGTTCTGTCAGTCCTGATACTTTAATAGGTAAGTTTCAAAAGCAGACATTTACTAAGTAATGAATAAAACGCTTTGCTTTTACCCGTAATGTTTATCCGTAGGTTGTTTTATTTATAACTGATTGATCTCAGTTGGGGTATTATTGAAAGCCAAAGAGAACGAGACAGATGTTCCATCTTTGTTTGCAGACATTTCAAGAGTGGTTATCTATGACTATATCATCAGGTATCAAATTCCTTGACCTTCAGGTCCCGCGGCGAACGCTTAATTGTTAGAACCATGGGATCAGTGTCCAATCAAACAGTAAGGTGCGTAATGTTGAGATTAGTCCTATACTAATACGAAATAGTTGTCTTAACAGTTCTCCCTAGTTTTCAATGGTATTCCAAATGAGCTGA
This sequence comes from Schistosoma haematobium, assembly GCF_000699445.3. Classification (NCBI taxonomy): domain Eukaryota; kingdom Metazoa; phylum Platyhelminthes; class Trematoda; order Strigeidida; family Schistosomatidae; genus Schistosoma; species Schistosoma haematobium. The sequence continues at coordinate 9,904,548 of NC_067201.1, forward strand.
TCATGGGATGAACATAATCTATAAATCTGACCAATCTTCACTAAACTCATTTCAACTAAACTATCATATTCAATCCTTTTATTATTTATCATCATAAATCCACCAGTAATTAGTTGTAGATGTTTTATTTATTGTCAAGTAATTAGACCACTATTCATCTGTTTGACTAACTGCTTGTATAAACAGTTATTCTGTTCAAAATTGTCCGTGTCTTAAATAAAACAAAAATGTTTTGATCAATTATAAATTATTGAATAGAAAAGTTATTCAAACAGCAGCATTATTTATCCTACAGGAAGGTGAAATTATTATGCCGGCAAAACATATTGTTCAGTTTCAATAGTCGATTATTTCATCAATGTATTATTTCAAGATTTTTCATTCGTTTTTCTTTCTACGAATCTAATGATAAGTGCACTTGTCACTCTTACGCATTTATCGTAGCATATTTAATACACATAATTGACAGAGCTCTAGAAAACTTATCATTGTTGCATGTGTGATTTCTTTATAGCTTTAAATCGATTGGATCAAGTGATGTTAGTTAGTTAGCTACACGATATGGCATAACAATCTTCCGATACTATTGGTGCATAACTGTTCAGGATCGCGAATTGACTAAAGTTACAAGTATAAATCATTACATACCGAATCAGTGGTCTGAAGGTTGAACGCTTTTCACGAAACCTGAAGGTCCTGAGTCAGATCCTCGGCTGTGTCGTGGTTGCGCACAACAGCAGTATCATACTAGGACGAAACAACTGTTCTGCGCTTCCACATTCTTAATAATTATTTAAATAAGTCAAGTCAGTGATGTCAACTATCTCCGTAAGCCCGTCACACTAGTTAGTTAGTTAGTTATTGAGTTAGATGTTCTCAGCACTTTCAAATTAGTCTCGTCACCCAACCTTATCAATCAGGAATGTATCGTTTAGAGCTCTAAACTTTCAACTATTAGGCCCCGACGTTCAAACTAAACTCTGTCTCTGTTGGTCTAAACAACCTAGTAGTATCACCATCAGTAATTAAAAAGATTTATGTTCAAGACTTTAGTGAGTTATACTAGTTAAAGCTTTTCAGTACTGTAGATTTACCACAATTTACGAGTACTACTCCCTTAGTATTTTAAGCTTAACGTTGCTTTAAAACTATGAAAAGATAATAATTAAACATGTAACTGATAATTACTATTTACAGAAAACACAGTTTTACAATTACAATTGTAATCTGCATAAAATTACAATTGAATTGTTACTAATCGGCCCTAACCACACAATAAAAGTTGTCTAGTTGGATTATTTAAATTCTATACTTCACGATGAAACCGAATGTGAAACGAAAAATGTCTATCTTACACAAACAACCAATTAATCATCATCTGAATTATTGGGTTTTATTTAAATTGAATTACTGTCAAATTCTTACTAATGTAATGAGCATTTTATTATCATAATTACAAATCAAACAAACATATTCCTAATTTTATTGTTGTCTTCATATGATATTCAAGTTAATTATAAGAACAAATAATTATTGTGTCCACTTATTGATTAATCCTCCTTCTATCAAATGTAGCATTAGTAACTTTCTACTTTTACCAACGAGAATGACCAATGAACAGTGGATGAAACTTTTGGTCATTGAACTCCTTCCAACTCAGTGTCCAAATAAGCACAGAACAGAATTAGCGAACAGATATCTTCTCTATATTGTACAATTATCATCATGACTCAAAACGCATATAATAATATGGACCACACATCGATTTAAATAGGAAATTATAGTGTGTTCATAAAGACATCATAACTGAAAAAGAAATCCAATAATAAAGTCTATAAATAATTAACAATAACTTAGGGAAGGTAAAACGGTGAGAACATAATTTATGAACAACCTAAGAGAAACACTAAAATGACCTTGAGAATGCCCACCTGATTGCAAACTATAGCATAGTCACAACTAGTTTGAGTTCCGATTCACATCTGATAACGCTGTATGATTTTCGCGAACAGAATCGGTGGATCTACCAAGTTATAAATCATTTCCATTCGGTACATGTGTTATGTATGCTTAACCACAGTTTACCGCGACGGGCTATGTTTACGGATGTAGGACAAAGTTGGAAGAAAGCTAAGGTCGGTCAAAAGATAACATGACATCAGTCGATAAAGTCATTGCTTTTTCCACTGGACCGTGTTGGTAGATGCCTACTACTTGGTTGGAATTCTCACTATAACCGTTATTAGCGGTTTAAGACATTAGATTATATGGCTCGGAATCAGTTACAATGCCCGAGGTTTGTTCACTCTTTATTTTTATCCATATCTTAAGAACCACTATTCCTTCATACATACCTTTACTATCCCATCTTTTTAAAGCGTATTCTGAGATAAGGTGGTGGTTGGAAATAGTCAACAGGAAACCCTGAACCCGGGTTTCGTGCTACTTGGCACTCGTCAACAAGGTGTACCTGTAATCTTGAGGGGACTGACGCTCCCTGATGGATTCGATCCCGTGTCACCCAGCTTCGCAGTCAGAGATGTTACCACTGGGCTATCCGGGCTGTGACTGACCTCCTGCGGGACTGAGATGTATTCACAATTGATAGATTACTGGGTGGTGATCAATGTCATATCCTCCTTCAACATAGTGCACACATGTGAAGTCACCTAGACTAGTGGCCACATTGCTACATGGTCGATAGCATTCGATCTGCACTAATAAGGACCTGACACATATAACACTGATCACCACCAAGTGATCAATCAATTGTGAAGGCGTATTCTCTTGAATGTTCATTCTTATTTTCATTGTTACTACCTTATTTCAATCTGCTTTACTATTCATCTCATTAATTTCATCTCGTTGTGGTAATGTGGTGTGGCAACTTGAGCTAACGCTCATATTCGAAAGGCTCCAACCCACTAAATTTAACGTTTTAAAGTGATGTTATTTATTCAATGGTAATTTTTACTATTAACAGAATTCATGTTATCGAATTTCAACACTGCTTACACAGTATGAGTGACTCTTTGAATACAACAATGCTTAAACTAAGGATTCATTCCTTAACTCGAAGATGATGTTTTACAATTGTAGCGCAAAACGTGATTACTCGTATCGTACCGTTGCACACTCTACCTTTCATAACCACCGGACTAATAGTGTGATGGTTTGTCAAAGTGCCATTTGTCTCTCTGTCTTTTACTTCATGAAGATTGACCTTATCTGATACACCACGCATTTTATGCTTTTCATTTATATTTTCATTGGCTTTTACAAAATATTATTTCCACAGTTCCGTCTCTGTAAGATGTACTAATCATTTCCTAAATTTCAGTTATCTAAGAAATCAGGGACCTGTCCTGTATATGTATCGCGTAGAGCATTGGCGGGTTCAGTGGTTAAGGCATTTGGTTTCCATCCACCAAGTCACAAGTTTGAATCCAGCTCTATTCACTTCGATTAGGACAGCTATGTAGAATCACCAGTCCCCTATACTTAGTGTGTAGTTTGTAGCTAATTACACAAATTTGTACTTAGTAAATAAGTGTCAGTTCATGTTACCTTACATCTAACGCTAGCAAAACCTTAGCAGCAAAGGAAAGACAAGTTAAAAGGTATAAAACATACAACTTGAAAGGAATAAATAAGTTCAAAAAAGTCCAGAGTATGGGAGTATGCTTAAAGATTTGGTTAGAGATGAAGAATGAATGCCACTGCAGCAATGCAAGTAATTTTGAACTTAATTCGTCATAACTTTATGTAAATTTATGTAATTTTTATTCTAAACAGTACAAGGATATATTTCATAGACGTGGTCTCTCATAGTTTTTCTAAAGACAAACTATATGTTTGAATGAATGAAACAAAATACTAACCTAACCACTAATCACATGACTACCAATCGACAGATCACCTTTCTGCTGATTGATTGATCATGGAATAGTAGTGGCCAATCAATGTAAACACGTCAGTTCTACCGTTGTTCTGTTGTATTTCAAATAATTCATTTGTATTGTCTCGAAACTAGGAAGTTGGTTGATACAGATTGAAATCCCACTAGAAATATCAATCCCCTCTAAACTGTATCTACACACTGTTGATACGATTTCCAACTAATAAATACTAGAGTCGAGTGGATATTTCTTATCCGACTATATTCAACCATTAAACACTTATTACTTTTTATGGATTGATCACTAAATATTTTTTTATTGTTAAACCATTATTATTTCTATTTCTAACTTGCTTCTGTTTTCCCTTCATCGCTTCTTTTTCTTCCTCTTTCCTAAATAGCTTTATCCGCAGATGGATCTTACTACAAGTACACATTCACAGCAAATGGTACGGTAACACGTGTAACATTTGTAAACTTTCTAGATTTCTATGATGATGAAACAGATTTCTAATTTTGTCAATGTATCTATTTCTTTGATAATTTAAATACTAAGTAATTGTGTTTTTGATAGCTTATCCTATCGGTTCTTTTTCAATTCATGTTAACATAGATTGAATAAATTTAATTCTTTCGTAGTTACTGCTGATTATTATTATTATTATTATTATTATTATTATTATTATTATTATTACACCTCTCTCTCTCTCCGTATATATGTTTGTGTGTGTGTGTATGTGATTATTTATCCAGTTGTTTTTACTTTTTATTCTGCGTTTGTGATTTGTTTGTCTATTTTTTCTCCAATTCTATTTTTTTAAATTGAACATTGTGTTGTTTTTGTGGGGGGGGTGTCTTTCCGCGCTTTCTTCATCATGATATATTATACATTTGTAAACTCTGTTTTATACAATGTGAATTTATGAAAAAACGGGTAAGACTGTGTATTATTATGAATGAAAGTAGTAGAGATGTAAAACAATGATTATTGATTATCTTTTTTTCCACGATTTTCAGTTGCGTTTTTATTTATTTTTTAAGTAATACTAAGCTTTTCTTTAGTGGTTAGAAAATAAATATTAATAGCCACGTACTTCTCTGTGTAATGTTGTTCAACGGTAAAACGTTATGAGTGAGCTAGGAGTAGTCAAACTAAGATGAGATCGAGTCATTTGATTATCAGTTTGAAACTGTAGTAAACTTTGTGATGTTGGGACACATATGCATCGAATCTTCATCGTTTATCAAAAATCCCTAAAACTGAGTAAAATTTGTAACTATATCAGATACAATAGAAGAAATTCATACGATTTGTGTAAAAATAAATTGACCACATAAAGAAAAGTTTTGTTAGTAAGCTTAATTAGAACAATGTTTACACCTTTAATATCTCTATAATTTCATTTGTGAATTGTGATGTAATCATTGGCGTAAGAAATTTCTCAGACAACATGAGAAGACAAAACATTTTTCTAATGTATCACACATTTACAACAATGATGTTCTATTCTATATGGTACTTATCGACTTTTTGCACCTATATTCGTAGTGTTGTTCTCATTGAGGTCTGAACACAGCAATTATTATTAAAACACTAGGATATCGATCGACTTTCTCAAAGTAAACTAACAAATATTCATGAATTTGAAGATGACATTGCAGTTAGATCATATTTTCTCTGAAGCCGAGATGAAAGTAAGAAATACAGGTGTTGGTAGATTATTACAAATAAGTAAATTATTTACCTAACTATAGTCTTTATCCACTTATCCTTATATGAATCATTTGCCTAAGCTAAATAATTTGCTAAATAAATGTCTTTTAGTTTGTTTGTAACTGAATTTCTATATTAACTCTTATCTGTATTTCGGTTGTAGAGATATAATTAGCAGATCCTCAAAAAAATAGATTGTAACTCAGTATTTTGTAATTTACCTTCCAGTGCTCCTACTTATTAAACCTTCCGACACTACTCGTTAGGAAGGGATGTTTAGTCATTTAGATTAGCGACCATAATGTAGTTTGACTGATAGAAATTAATCTACACTAATAGGTAAGCAAACATGAAATTGGTCACTACTAAGTGGTCAGTCAATGTGAAATGCCACTTTATCGATCATTGCAGTTCCAAATGATTTAATTAAATATTACTAAATGTTGTTATAATATAGTGAAAACTGACGGCAGATAAATATTTATCTTAACACTTTTTATAAATTATAACAGTCGAAATTGTGGTAAATTCAACGTTTATAAAAAAAGTGTTTTTGCAGAAACATTTTCAGCTTGATCAATGTTGTCATTTTGTATAGAATAACATAGAGAATTCAATAAAATTCATCCAAACAATACTATGTGAATAAGATAATATTTTGATATGAGTTAACGATTCTAATATTTTGTTGAGATCTGTTCGTCGAACAAATAATCGATGGCCGAGGAATCGTTGAACATTGAGCAACTGTAATGACTTGACAGAATACTGGTTCTTCCACATGTTTTGAACTGTGGACATGATTGTTTACTTACTACTGTATAAGGGAAAAAACACGGATATTGATTAACAAGAACAAAGGTAAGACCGATGATGAAGTGTTTATTGTATACCAAACACAGTTGATCAAAACAACATGTAATATTATTATAAGGTGTATTTCATTCAAATATCCAGTCAACAATCAAATCTGAAATCATTGGACTGGTGGTAGGTTACATTGCATTAATCAATAATTGAATGTGTGTGTGCCTATTTTACAGTATAAATGGATTATCTGCTTTAACTAATCGATATAACTAAATTACTGAATAACATAATTGCACCTCCGTGATAATAACGCGGTATGACTATTCGATTTAAGTATAAGACTGGACACTATCGTTCATTTTTTATTTCTTACAGAGTAAACCGTACGACTGTTGAGTTTGAAACTGAACGCGACTTAATCATATTTTATGCTATTAAACTTTTCGTAATTAATTGAAATATGTCATGAATAATGTTGTTCAGTGTAGCAGTTAAACAATATTACTCTAAGATTAATCCAGATAGCTATTAACTACGTGACTGTTCTGTTTAATGTGAATATTGAACACTCTAGCAAATTATTTGTTCAATGGTGTTGAGATAATGATTTGCACACCATTAACAATGATATAGAGTAGGTCACTTGTCATGGAATGGATTAGGCCTATTTTAACTGTCACAACTAGTAAATTGTATACGACATATTAATTATTCAGTGATAAGTTTGACAATTATAATACTTGATTCAAAATGTGACACTATTCAATATAAAATTAAAATGCAGTGAATAAATGTTTTAGTTATTGTACACCTCAAGTGTTTGATTAACATTTTTATTTGTTTGTGGTAAATTCTTATAACAGACTATTCTGTTGATATTGAATTGACACTTCTTCTACAGTTCTCGTTGTTATATTTCGTTTGCGTCTAGTCGCTCTTTATAGAATAGATTGAATGCGGTTAGCATTGGAATCCAGGATGAGCGTCGCGCCCTGTTTGGGGTTTGTTAGCTTGAACTACAAGGTTCAATAATCACACTGATAACGTTAATACTCAGTAATCATGTGAATAACTCCTGGGGCATTTGTTGCATAACGTAGTGGTTCCAAATCCAGGAGTAGAGACTAATCTTGAAATACAGATATATCTGTCCGACGAAACCCCGAATGGGTAGAAAACGCATCCTATATTCCGTTTCTAGTCATATTCTATCCGTTCTATGGGAAATTACCACGTAATAGCTATATCGAGACAATTCGCGCAAGGTGAACATATTTCATCTAAGACTAATCATACACGTAGTTCCCTTTATTATCTTAGAGAGAGCAAGAGCGAAGATAATTGCACCAGTCTTCTCTCTTGCTCTCTTTAAGACTGATCAAAATTAATTGTAGAATGAATATAAGCATGTCCACTGAACAGGTTAAAGGTCATCCAAACTCAGTAACTCATTGAATGATGTGCTTGTGTTTAGAAAGAAGGTTACTGGGCTCAAATCCCATTGTGAATATCAGCGCAGATTCAAGTACATGAATGAAAAATGTGCTAGATGATCATGTTTAACAAATAGTGCTCTCGGGTATTCAGTGGAAGTCTAGAAAGATCCCTGAATCTGAACTTCAACGTTATCAGCATTCATCAACATGATGTTTTGGAAAACCAATAGTTTCTGAGGTATTTTAACCTGTCATCCACTAAGTAGAACAATTACCGTGATGTACGCTGCTCATATTGCCAGATGTAAGTAGTATGCAACACCAGTCAGAAGTGGAATGTCTGTCAAAAGAAGATTGAACTACAGAAAACACAAAGAGCTTAATGGCCCTATATATGACTCCAAATGGGTCGTATGAATGATCGTTATCGAGTGATTGCCATTGAAATATACATGTCGCCAATCCTCGTATGTAATCATCGACCTAAATCACGTTGGTGAATAACGGAATTAAATAAATCAAATACGGAATGGATTTTTGAATAGGTATATTTCGTACAATCGTTGATCGGAAAGCAAAGCAAAACAAAATGACGCGCAATGGATAAGGCATGCAAACCAACTCGATTTAGCCAGGCGTGAATCGATATTTATAGTCGAACAAAAATAAGTTACAGACATGTGATGAGTAAGATAAGAAATGTACACACATACGATCATATAAAAAACAGTCAAGGTTGGATAAGCAAATAAGTGACAGGGTAAAAATGTGGCTTGAGAAGAATGAGTAGATTGATCTGTCTAGAAGCTAGAATAACCTATGTGGGCTTGACATTGTACCGGCACCTACAAGGAAAATGGAAAGGAATTGAGAATTGGAAGAAATATGAAAGATGTAAAGGACAACTGATGGAAGATGTGCAAATAAAGTATTTAGTGTATGGTTTTCATAATTTACCAAGACACTATTATTTTGTACTAAACGATAAACTGGCTCTCCCCACCTGAGTGTCCGTTCATTACACTACTAATGTTATATTCTGTAAAACTCCAGCACTTGATGAAAAATATCCAGGTTTTTTAAAGGAACTATTTGATAACTGGTCTATAAGCATCAAAACTTTATAAATTGTTGTGTCATTGAAATGATAATTATTGTAGTGTTAGTCATCAGTTTTAGCCCATAATATATCTTATTCTAGTTTCCGGACATTCCATTCTATTCGTTCTACTTGAGTCATGTTTTGACCTTGTTAATCATTCGCTTATTAGCCTTGACTGTTTTCATATGAGCGTATATGTGTGTACACTTCATGTCCCATGACTCATCACATGTCTGTAGTTTATTTTGTCTGCCTATAAATATTGAGTAATGCCCGGCTTGAAATGGAGTTGGCTTCCCAGCCACCTTCCATACGTGTCATTTTGCTTTGCTATGTTTCATTCGCTTCATGTACGAAATATATGTATTCTCAAGTCAATTCTCGTTATTCGACTTATTTAATTCCGTTATTGGATAACGCGATTTAAGTCGACGATGATATACGAGAATCAGCGATAGCAAATATCCATACAATCATAAAATGGAGTCGAGAACCACGGGCCACAAAAGTGGTGAGCCCTTCAACGAACATCGTCCGATTTAATTGAGGACAAAATTAATTACGGGCCACAAAATTGGTAAGCCCGCCGACGACGAACGCAGCGCAGCAAGCTACGTCGATGAAGGAACTTCTGCACTCTATACCTTCGACGGACAAATTCAGCGAAGCCAGCGCAATATCCAATCCGACGCAATCAGCAAAGCCTGTGCATCATGGTATGGACATGCTCAAGTCGTATTATCTTATCGATACTTTGTTCTCATGTCAACCATTCTCATTGATCCATTCGTCGGTTTGTTCGATTACGATTCAAATTATCATTATATGCTTATTATTATATTATTATCAATACCATGACCGAATGTGAAATTATTAATCTTGTTCGTGCTGTCACTAGATTGACATTTTCGCAATCATATCACTCACTCACACACTCGTCTCGCTCTTGCTATGGCTCCAGCTCGCTTGCTTGCCTTTCGGCACAACTCTTCTATGCTTGTTTAACGCATCTGTACATTTGGATATATGTGTGTGGTCTCGTAATAAACGTAATCAACACTTCGTATTTGCCTTCTGATTAATATACCGTTGGGACGTTATATAGAACGGTTATCAAGACGAACTGTATACGAAGTTTAAGGATTATATCGAATACCGACCACCACATTATAAATAATTCGGTGAGACCACAATTTATGGACGACCTTTAAGCGACGCCAAGGTGACCCTGAGGAAATTCACTTACCTGCTGGGGTTTATAGAAGGTTATAAACTAGTGCGAGAAATCAGAACCGGGATTTGGATTTAGAAGTTAGGGTTTTCATCACGAGCTGTTATCAGCTGTAATGTCAGAATGCTTTTTAGCCACATGGATGAGTGAATTTCGCACCAAAATCGAGGACTCGATATCACAATTGATTGATCACTGTGTGGTGATCAATGCCATGCTTGTCTAGTCCTTATTAGTGCAGATCGAATGCTATAGACCATGTTGCAATGTGGCCCGCAGTGTCGAGTCACCTAGACTGGGCCACATTGCAACATGATCGATAGCATTCGATCTGCACTAATAAGGACTAGACAAGCATGACATTGATCACCACCAAGTGATCAATCAATTGTGATTACACCTCAGTCCTACAGGAGGTTAGTCACGGCTCGGATAGCTCAGTGGTAACGTCTCTGACTGTGAAGCTGGGTGACACGAGGTCGAATTCGCCAGGGAGCGTCAGTTCCCTCAAGATTACAGGTACACCTTGTTGACGAGTGCCAAGTAGCACGAAACCCGGGTTCAGGGTTTCCTGTTGACTACCTCCAACCACCATGTAGGACTCGATATCTTAAATCTTATTTGTCCGTCTATAAATTATCATCCTGTCAATAATGTACTTAACTCATAGTTTCAAATCTTCATTCACTATGGATATTTTCATTTCATTAGATATCTGATACCATTTTTAAACCTGCTCTAGGAATATGCCAGTTTGTATTTCATTTGATGCCACTTTCAAAGTAAGCCTTTTTACAAATTTCGCTAGCATCAATGTTAGTGAAGTATTTTTCAACTCTCTACTCTTAAGGAAAGTTGTTTCTAGTCGAACAAGTAGATCTTTAAACATGAAAAGTGAATGATGAATTTTGTGAAGTAAATGAAAATAACCATTCTGATCTTCAAGGTAACAAAAAGTCAAATTATCTGGCTTCTGTAACAAACTATCACATTTACGAATAAAAAATGACTGTGGTAGTTTCAAATAACGCAACATACATATTTTGTTACCAGTTATTAATTCATTTTTTAGTTAAGACTGAGTAACTAAATTATAGTGAACCCTCATACGTCAAAGTATTTGTATATAAAATATCAATGTACCCGGAAGAAAGATGACTTCACTAGACATTACCCATCTTTCTACAAATGTAACTCTAATGGAAACAGTCTATCTACTAAGGCATTAAATTGAAAATAAAAAACTCGATGTCAATATCTCTATACACTAGCTGAAGGAGCCACTTCTTCAAAGTAGTTTTGACGACAAATTTAAATTTAATAGAGTTCTATAGACAAACTGACGGTGTAGCAATGGGGTCACCATTCGGTCCACTTCTAGTTGATTGCTTCATTTTCAATCTCGAAAACGCTATACTTGTACCAATAATTGATAGCTTCTATCCACACCTTAGACCTGACAGTTCTCTACAAAGGTCGATATACAGAAAGTCAAAGTTGTGTTCCACCGAATAAAAAAGAAACCTGGTTCATTCCCTCTGCATGGGAGCTATACTGATCTGTATCGAGGGTATAATCGATATCAAGCTTGATAAACTACGGCAAGTACTGATCAACAATGGATATCCATCTAGATTCATTGGGAAAAATCTGAAACCAAAACAGCAACGTGAACTAGTGATCTCAGCATTAAAAAAGCCCCTCTTTGTGAACATTCAATTTAGAGGAGATAATGCAGCAGAAATTACGGAAAACAGACTTTCTAGATAACTGAGAAAAACATTCTAGTTGGCCTATAATTCGTATTTGTGTGGAAGATAGACTCCTTCTTTGGGCCAAGTCAAAGTTTAACTATCAGTTTACTTGCTCATGTAGACCGGGTTGTATTGGATGAACAAGGCAAGCTCTTTCGAAATACATCTCCGGAAATTATTTTTCCAGGCTTTCTAAAGAATTACAGAAGTCAGTCAATAGCCCAGTCTTGAAACATTTAGTTGATTCTGGTCACTCCGCTTCACTAGAAGACTCTTTCAAAATGATAAATACAGTTAGAGAAGTCGAATCAGAAAGAATGCCTAATTCAGATAGTTTTATTTACTCAAGTGAATATTATCATTATATATAGAATATCGATTGACTGATCGGCAAGTGCCATTCACGAAGAAATTTTATGTCACTTTATCAATTTTGCATGAATTTTGTTATACTACTTTTAAGTAGGTAGAATAAATGTAAATAATTTCTGTAATTCTGTTCAATAAGTGAATTATTTGACTAGAGTATTTATAATTAATTCGATATCTGCTTTTTTAATGTATATTTTAGTATGATTTACTTGTTATCGTCACATTACCCTCTAAAAAATACCGTTGTACATGAAATTTTGAATTTGCATAGAAAGAGGACAGAAAACAAATGCACATTGTACATTCTATGTATGATCGGATTAATTTATGTATAAAAATTGTTTAAAATGAGATTACATTTATTTTTCTACTTGACCATAAAAATTTTAGCGGTTACCAGTTGTCCAAGACAAATAGTTTCGCAATCATTCAACACTAATGTTTGCTATTGTAGTTTGACTGGATACACTAACAACTCAAGGTGCTCTGTCAAGCATCTATATCAGACTACGTTTCAACTCGTCGTGGAATGTATCTCTTTTGATAACTAGTCACTTTAGAAGTAGTAAATTACATTAGTCCTGCATAAAACGAAATGTGACTGTTCTGTCAACCATCATGACCTTCATTTTCAATTGGATATGGAAATATTTCGTTAAAAAATTGTTGGGTCGGCTTTCGGAGAACTTCAACGAAGCCTCCAGAGGCCCAAAAAGGAGCCGAAGGGCCTAGCCAATCAGAGTATGATGGAACGTTCGAGAATTCCAGCGTGGCGTTCTACCATTGGTCGGTAGCACAATATGACGTTAACGGATTGGCTGAAATAAGATGTTGATTTAACAGACGCCAACATCTATAAATACCCTTGATTTTCTGTCAAACATTTGCAAGCACCTAATCAATCGTCAACAAAGAATATAACCCTTCCCTGTGAGAATAGTATATTTGTTAAAAAACGGAAGTAGTCTAAGGTATGGTTGATAAACCAGCTAGATGGTAAATTTTTACGAGTATTGTATTTATGTATAAAATTGATCACTAAAATGATGTCAATATCCGACTACAAACCTTCAACTAGTTTAATTTATTAATATCAACAAGATTAGCATCAAATAATGAATACTCAATGAACTATATATCTTAAGAGAACACTTTTCTTTATACATTTTTAATTAATGACATGAGTAGTTTTCAGTTCAAATTTGAAAAGAAAGATTAATCTCCTCCAGGGTAAAAATAGCTCTGTCTCTCTAATGTAATCTTAATAAGTAAGAGTCAATTGGTACAATATTCCTTTTTTGGTAATTACTTTTATCGATTCATCTTCATTCACAATGAACATTATATCAATTTATTATAGACTAATTTGTCATAGAAACTATTCATATGTTTATGTGGCTAAAATTAAACCGTTGAAATAAGGTAATACAAGAAAATATGAGTTAAACAGAGATCAATTATTTGATCCAACTCCGCCTGTAGCTCTTCTAGAGTTACTGCCGGTCCCAAGCCCGGGTAAAAGAGGAGGGTTGGGTATGGGATTAGCGACCCCATCCCGTAGAAAACTAACTCGCTACAAAAACGCTAACCAGTAAAAATTATTCAAAACGTTTAAACTCTGCTCTGGGAGTCAATAGGTCTTCATTTAGAAGAGTTATGACGCCTCATGATGAAAGCCGAATTCCTTCGGAAGTCACGAGGCCGATGCCCCTTCTGCCAATCAGATCATCCACTTATTTAGGTACATGGAATGCTCGTACAATGTGGGAGACCGGCAGAGTCTTCCGAATTGCTGCAGAAATGAGGAGATACAACCTAGAGGTGCTTGGCAAGCGGATAGGACACACGTTGAGGAAAGCACCCAACTGCGTCACGAGGCAAGCCCTCACACAGAATCCTCAAGGCCAAAGGAAAAGAGGAAGACCAAAGAACACATTACGCCGGGAAATGGAGATAGACGTGAGAAAAATGAACAAGAATTGGATGGAACTAGAAAAGAAGGCCCAGGACAGAGTGGGTTGGAGAATGCTGGTCGGCGGCCCATGCTCCATTAGGAGTATCAGGCGTAAGTAAGTAAGTAAGTAAACTTATGAAAGTGAAAATGGTCAATTTGATACAAACTCTTGTGTGTTTTATTAGAATGAATACTCATCTTAGTTGTATAACTAATAACTAGCCTTAGAGGAATCCTTTTTTACAAGATATTCCAGTCAAAGTATAATCTCATATCAGTGCCAATTAACGATTATTATTCTTCAGCTAATCAACAAATGTAAGTTGCAACCAATAGGAATAAGCTGATGTTGCACTAATCATCTAATGATAATACTAACATAAAGTTGATCAGAAATTATGTTTACTATTTGGATCCAATGAACTAAATGTTGTGCTTTCTACAATTGTCCAATTTGTATACTAGTGGTCACAAATGATCCAGTATTTAAGGTATAGGGAAAATAATGATCACATTTGAATGTATTGTATCTTGTAGTTTGGATTAGGCGCGGAATAATGTACAAAGAAATTGGTAATTATCAGAAATATCACATTTAGATTTGTTGTTCCTTAAACATATTGTACAGAAATACTTGTTTTATTGATTATATAAATCAGCGGTCATCTAATCAGTTAATGATTAAATTAATTAGAGTATTAATTATCACTAAGCCATATAGACCATCAGTCAGTTTGTTCTTTGTTCATGGAATGTGACCAGCGTCGGAATCTAACAAGCTTGTTTCACTCAACTCTGGACTCATCGACTGGGAGTACCTTCGTTTCAAAGTCGATGTCCATTCTGGGACTCAAATCTAGCACTTCTTCACTTCAAACAAAAAACTAGTCAAAATTCAGTCAAAATACCAGCAACGAGATAATCTATATTCTTACAAAATATATTAAAATTCATACCCACTGCACAAGTATATAACTATCTGGGCTGAGTTGCTATGTGGATAACGCGATGGCGGTTGAAACGAACGGTTTCGGGTTCGGGTCCTGGAGCAAATATCAACCCTGTAGAGTGCAGATAGATCCAGCTTGACAAGTTCATAATAGGACGAAATGCCCTTCCTGAATTTCATATTCTCTCTGTTTCTTTTTGTGGAAACTTATTTCACAATACTTATATCGAGATAATCCACACAGTATGCATATATCCTAGGATTGGTCAAAAATTCAATCATGATTATCAACAACCAGATAATCCAAACCACTACAAATTAAATTAAGCTTACATCATGGTTTGACTTCAGCTTACTGGTCAATAAAATGCTAAATGTACTAAATAATTGTTTCGTCATAGTACGAGAATCCAAAGAAGTTCGCATTGACGATTCCACAAGATATGGAACCTAATATTTTTCAGGTCTTGCAACGACTTCCCATTTTTTGTTAGGATGAGCCAAGAATTTAAGATTATATCTTAATTTTTAAATGTACTGTTCATTCAACTGATTTTCATATTAATTCAGAGTGATTTAATCTAACTTTTGAATTAACTTAGAGCAAATTTTGTTCATTAATAACATATTTTGTATAGACTAATCCATTGTTATTTTGTGTTCACTTGGCTTTTGGGGATTCTAAATCCCCAGAAACCACTTGGTAAATGTCGTATTTTTGTAATTTTATTTTAGAAATTTGAATTTCTCGTTTTCGCACCAAAAGCGCCCATTTTTCCTTTCAGATTGTATTTCCCACTTGGACGGACCCTTAATATCATTGGTTCATTGCCTCTTTTAATACGCTATTTTGTAACGTTTCCCAGGGACCTTTCTATGCTATATACATACGCTTGTTTTATTTGTGATTCTGGTTGCTTGTAAGATATACCTTTCCCTCATCTGAACCAGATTTTCTCCATTTAGTTAGCAGATCTGGGATGTATCGATATAGTATAGTTTGTCTTGTCTTTATGTCGTTGATCCTTCATTCTGTTCACTGATTTCAAGTAATCACATAATCTCTTCAAACATAACAGTTCGATTTAATGATTTCTATAATTAATAATCATTGAATCTAATCGGTCTATTATTGAATGCGCTTGAATTATTTAACAATTACATTCATCATTCAAAAATATGTGGGTTTTATTTTTCAATAGTTAAAGCCAGTTGGTTAAGGAAATTGTTATATTCTTGTTGTATCCTGATAAGAATAATGAATGGTAATTATTGGGATCCATTGATGGACCAATATTATGAGTATATTTTTATCGTATAATTGTTATGTAACTAAACTGTTCATATTCATGTTCCTCTTATTGTGAGCTTTATTTTGACCTATGAGCTATTATTATACGATTTACCATTCATGAACTATTCCCTGTCTGTTAATCGCTACCTCCCTCATTCACAGTCACATCTGGCTAATTCTTGTACAAATGTTGTTTCATATTTTATTGGTACGTTGTGGTCGGTTTGTTTGGTATATAAACTCAGTATGCTTGAAATATAATGATTCATATCTCAGAGGCTGAGACTTGCGTTCTGGACTCAACTGGCTGGGCTAGACAGGGAAGCAGGGCCAATCAGAATTCTAGGCCGTTCTTACGTGTTTGTGCGTCTTTGGTCCGATCGAAAAATTCGCTGCCGTCTAATCTGCAGTCCACAGTCACAATAATTCTGAATTCAAAATGTATTTAGATTAGATTAGTAATTTTCAGCTCTAACTATTTATTATTTCTAATACTGTCTTTTAACAAATATAATATAAATTTTAATAGTCAAGATCATGGGTCAATTGAAGCTAGACCACCATGAAAAACTTAGAAGCACTGAACGACCGTTTCATCCTATTGTGGAACTCTTCAGCAGTTCACATTCACGATTTCACCTTGCGAGATTCGAACCCAGGATCTATCAGTCTCGCGCGCGTGAATACTTTACCTCTAGACTACTGAGCCGGCATCAAACTATTAAAATTACTTTGATATCCATAAAAACCCCTTCTGATATAATAGAAATATTAATAATTCCTTATCAGTTATTTTTCAAATTTTATCTAATTAAAAGTGAACTCTTTCTGTTAGAAATACTTTTATATTTAATTATATCAATTCGTTTCTTTTATCTTTATAGAATTCATTAAATAAGAAAGATTAGTTCAGCGAGATCATCAATGTCTTAATGGGGGTATTCCGTTTATAGAATTCGTGAATAACTCTTTGATTACAGTTATGAAATTCTTGTTTTCAAAATTAAAGGGTCAAAATTATTTTATGCATTAGGTAGCATGTAAGATAAACAAATATTAGTTTTATTTAAAAATTTACAATATGGTGCAAATTTATTACAAGCACAATATCGATAAAGTTTGTTGATACGATGGTTGGATAAATCATCCGTGAAATAAAAATGTAATGCACTAGATGGAATATGACTAGCAGTGGAATCTAGGACGCGCTTTTCGTCCTATTTGGGACTTAGCAGCTGAATGCACCGGCATCCCAGGGAGTCGGTGTTCACTATGGAACTCGAACCCAGTACTGTTTGGTTCAAATACCGTAGAGTTATCCACTGTACTGTACGAAAATCATTTGTCGTTTTGTGTTGGTATTTCATTCCTTCTGTGAATTCTAAAATAAACAAACTATAATAATTTCTCTTTAGTTATACAACTCGATTATAACATAAATTTAAGAAAAGAATCTTGTAATTCTACTTGTATATTAATTAAAATTCTCCACAGATAGAAATTCTCTATGTTCAGTAAATGAAATGCAAATAAGATTAAATATTCATATTTCCATTAGACATGTTTTTTTTTAAAAAAAGTATTCTAATAGCACTTTGTAATGGAGGCATACATTTTGTAATTCTGACGCTTAATTTAGCAATAATATTCACTTCCTACAATATGCCAAACTTACTATGTAAACGGAATTTATTTAAACATATAAACATTGGTACAAGGAGGCACCAAATATATATGCGTCACACAAAGCATTCGATTTGTGTTAAGGCTGTGTTATTGCGCGGGTGCCCAAACCGAAGCAGGTGGTTTCCTTGGGGAGCCACACCCATAGCCTTCGACCTAAAGGTCTGATCCACAAAGCAGTGGAGCAACGTATTCAGATGCAGTACCATGGTAGCCAGTGACCAACAATTGGTTCATACGCCATTTTGTTCCCTCAGAATACTGGAGCCCATGTGCACCATTGGTTTGGAATGAAGGTTTTCCAACTCCCCTAGGTGGATCTTCCATCTCCACCAGCCCAGTGAAAGCGCCGGACATTCGCTTTCCACCCTCTCAATTTCGTAAACAACACCGCCGCGAGAAGGCAGTAAGTAGGACATCCCTGGCAGTCATTTTATGCACGTGGCCATGTGAGAGCATTTGAAAAGGGAGAGCTGACTCGGCCGTACCAAGGCATTTGGGAGATTTGGTCCGGGTTCGAACCATGCTAACCACTACTCCACTGAACCCGAAAATGGAAGGACTATATTAGTAAGAAGGTTTAATTATCAAACCAAATGATAACGTATAGAAATCAAGGGTATATGTTTGGATTTATTATTCTGATATAGACAAAGATATGTAAGCTGAGACCTTGAATAGGTGATCATTGATTTCTTGTGACGGTGCGCCTTGTTCATAATGTCCTATCAACCGTTTGACCTTGAGACGATATGTGAGTTATCTTGCTTTTATATAGAAGTTTGATACTTTCTAAAGTCGATCAACTTTGAAATTTTAATGCGAATTCTTAAGATTTCAATTATTTGACAGTAAGTTGATGTTTATTTAATCAAACCTTAATACCTTTTATGATATGAACTAATTGGATTCATTTGAACCGTAACTTGAGATATACCTATATATTTCTTTGGTGTTCTGTTATTCATTCATATATTCATTATTTAAGTAAATCATATAACGCCTTCCATCTTCGAATAAAATCGATCCAATTTTCAATTTTGTGTTTGTTTTTCTAACATTTACGAACAGTTCTTAGCTAGATGACCATTGAAAAACTAAGAGCACTGAATGGTCATTTCTTTCTGATATGGAATTCTTCAGCAGTTTGCATTCATTGTATAGCTTGATAATAAATCACTTAGAAAGAGAACCCTTCTCTGTATTTCGTATTTTTTATATTTAAATAGAAATTACATCTTTATTTCAAATGAACATTCTGTTAATTAATAATTATAAGAGTTTGATATTTTTCTCAATCTTAATATTCAGTACTCCATAAACAAGTACACATTATTGCAGTCATTTACAAAACCACAATGTCGGGAGCCCTAGAGAATTCCTCAGAATAGTTTTTTTTTTGGAGATTCAGAAAGATTAACAATACTTGTTCCCCTCGGCATCCAGTATTAAATTCACAGAAAGTCCTACAAAAACAACAGATTATGTAATATATTGTGATTGCGCAATATCAATTTTGTTACTAAATTCAGCAGGATTCCAAAAGCTTCTAGAATATCATAGTCACGAATACACTGGAAAATTCTCTTGCTTTTTGTACACGGACAAACATTCTACGCTCCCAACCTTGTGCTTTCTAATCGAGTGAATTACTGAAAGGCTAGAAAGTGATTAAAAAGTCAGTTTCAACCGTTCAAAGATTAAATATATTAATTTTCAGTTTCCAAGTTGTTGAAAATTCTTTTCTACGTTCAGAAATAAACTCATAAAAACAAATGATACTTTGAATGAAATACCTTTGTGCTAATCTCTTACAGTCTCTTTTAGTCACCTTGAGTGTTTTATTAGACTTCTAGCAGTTGATATCTGAAGTTAAGGTTGTACTTGGGAAAATTTCCTACCAAAAGTCAATCAGTAAAATACAGTTTTCATACTAAAGATCAAATAAATTTTTGGTATTTTAAAGTCTTCACCAAGCTAGAAGATCTAATTGAGAAACTTTCATTGTCGTTCTATACAATGTCATCAGCTCTTATTTTATGCCAAAGTAAGCTTTCTAGTTATTTTACAAGCTTTAAAATCAGTTTGATCTTATGGCCTTACTTGTGATCGTTTATTGTCATAGCTTCCGTTATCTTTGTTTGTCCTTGTATTTAAATTGACAGTCATGTTCTGTTGACCTCTGACTAAATTGTTGGTTGAACTTTTTCGAATAGGTTGATTGATCGGATCTAAATCGATTTATCTATTTACTTCTAATACATCTGAATGCCATGCTCCAAGAGATTCTGCAACATTCTTAGGATCGATTTGATCCAGAATGGGATTAGTAATTATGCCTTTATTACGACAAATAATCGTTTTTCGATACATTACTATTCTTCTAGAGAACCTTTTTGTACACTATGGAGAAAAAAAGAAACCTAATCGATACAAGATAATATAACACCACCTATGCATGATAAATTTTACACAAACCAGAAAATCAATTCTTTTGATTTATAGTTATGACAGAATTACTATTTTTTGGCATAGATTAACTGCATACTATTTTGTTGAACAGATCTGACGAAAAGAAAAAAATCTTAAATTTCTGTCAACTATTTTGAGTAGACATTTTTCAAGATAAAAACTTGTATTAATGCTCTTGAAGGACTTTATCTTCCATAATGACGTTATTAACAATTTCTGTTACATATCTATCTATCTGTTAGTGAATAGAAATCATAAAATTCATTGAGTCATATACGCATTAGTGACAATAAAACGAAAAATCGAAGAGAAATTCATAATAGTAGATACGATTGACTGTAAACAATAATGGGTAGCATATTCTTGTCAAAGCTCGATAGTGGTTAGCAGTGGGATCGAATTCTAGCGTCTTATCCCATATTGGGCTTGTCAGCTAGATACACCAATATCTCAGTAATGATGACCGCATTCATACTCGAATCCAATGTCCAGCAAATGTACGAATAAAAATTGATCGATTCCAGTGCTCAATATCAACAACGAGAAACTGTAGACCTTCAAGAACAATTCAGTAACATAATTGAAAAATATTCACGACTGGAGGATTACATTCTTCTAATCACATTAACACCTAAATAGTGTTTCATTATCTATTAATTGACAGAGTTCGGTTAAGAACATGTACATTACAACGTAACATTGGTTACTAGTCAGTAATCAAACAGTCTGAATAGTTCTTTTATACAGAAGATCGGTTAAAGTTCAAATAGCTCCACAATTACATCACAATCTGTTGAGGTGTGTGCTACTGATACCGACAAATATAAGTAGTATGTATCATCAATCGAAAGTGAAATACCTGGCGGCAGAAGATTAAGAAGATCAAAGAGAAGAGAACAAGAACAATGAGTGATTGGTGTGGGAAAGAAGGAACAGTCAAGTCTAATACAATTGATTGGTACTTTGCAAATGAAGTATTTACTGTATGATCCTCAGATTTTACTAAGTGATTCTGTAATTCGATTGTCCCCACTTATGTTCTCGTTCAGTACATTGTAATCGTTTGAATATTTTTTCTGCTTAGCGTTTTTTAGCGAGCTAATTTTCTACGGGATGGGGTCGCTTACCCCATGCCCAACCCTCCTCCTTTATACGGGCTTGGGACCGGCAGTAGCCCCAGAAGGGCTCCAGACGGAGTTGCTACACTGTAAGACAGCTTCAAATATCCCGGTTTTTCTAAGACTACAAAAACAAACCCTACTATCTAATATGGAACTCAGATTAAAGAGGGATTCATACAGGCATTTTTTTTTTAAATAATAGCCCACACGATATACAATATTTCACCTATCAAACTATAGATTTTTATACTATTTTCACAGTTACATATGTTACTTTAAAATGCCGAAATGTGATAAATAATGATTTAAATGTAATAAACAAATCCATTTGGTTGCGTTACTAAACCATGGTCAATTTTTCTGGTTAGCGTTTTTTTTAGCTAGTTAGTTTTCTACGGGATGGGGTCGCTAACCCCATGCCTAACCCCTCTCCTTGATCCGGGCATGGGACCGGCAGTGGCCCCCGGAGGGACTCCAGGAGGTAAATTATCATCTCACTTAACTTATAACAATGAGTAGTGAAACCCTTTAAAACCCTTTCATTTAAAATAATTAAAACAATTTTAATAATAACCATTTATATCAGATATTATTTTAATTATTTGTTATAATAATAATAATGGTGATAATAATAATGATAATGGTAATAATAATAAATTCAACGTTCTTATTGTCAGTCATACTGAACGTTAGGAATATTCAAAGTTATAAAGGTATATTAGAACAAATAGAGGGAATCAATAGTGAAGACATCAAGGAATTCGCCATATCAATGATGCTGAAAGATTAAATCTAAAGCATATGATTTCAATTGAAGTGAATTAAAATTTAGTATTTCAATAAATGTAAAGAGGGAATCTATTCATTAACAGTATAACTACGTTAGAATAGAACAACATGCAAGATCACAATTGAATTCGGTGTGATATTTGTTCAGTATAACATTATTCTACATTAATTTAGAGTGAATTTCGTACAGAATAACATAGAGTATGTATTTTAGATTCATTCTGCCTACAATTCACTCTTTCGTATTTCTCATATCTTAGTTGTGTGTGACAATAATCGAATTCCATTAAAATCTACATATGAATCAGAGTAATTGGTAGGTATTGTTGTCATAACTCCGCCTGTAGCTCTTCTAGAGTTACTGCCGGTCCCAAGCCCGGGTAAAGGAGGAGGGTTGGGCATGGGGTTAGCGTCCCCATCCCGTAGAAAACTAACTCGCTAAAAAAACGCTTACCAGAAAAAATAATTCAAACCATTTTAACTCTGCCCTGAGAGTTAGAAGGTCTTCATTTAGAAGAATTATGACGCTTCATGGTGAAAGCCGAATTCCTTCGGAAGCCACGAGGCCGATGCCCCTTCTAACAACCAGAGCAAAAATTTTTATAGGTACATGGAACGTTAGAACAATGTGGGAAACCGGGAAGACCAGCCAAATAGCAACGGAAATGAGGAGATACAACTTGGCAGTACTGGGAATCAGCGAAACCCACTGGACCCAAGTTGGACAGAAAAGGCTAGCTACGGGAGAGATGCTGCTATACTCCGGTCACAAAGAGGAAAATGCTCCACACACACAGGGAGTTGCTCTTATGCTGTCCAAAGTAGCACGAAATGCACTTGTAGGATGGGAATCCCACGGATCCAGAATCATCAAAGCATCATTCAAAACAAAGAAGGAGGGGATCTTAATGAATATTATCCAATGTTATGCACCCACCAATGATAGCAACGACGACATTAAAGATCAATTCTACGAGCGGCTGCAGTCAATCGTAGAGAAATGCTCAAGAAAGGACCTCACCATTCTGATGGGAGATCTAAATGCCAAGGTCGGAATAGACAACACTGGATATGAAGATATTATGGGACGACATGGACTGGGAGAGAGGAACGAAAATGGAGAAAGATTTGCAAATTTGTGTGCATTCAACAAATTAGTCATAGGAGGCACAATATTTCCACACAAACGTATACACAAGGCTACATGGATCTCACCGGACCACACTACAGAGAACCAGATAGACCATATTTGCATCAACAAAAAATTCCGAAGGACAATGGAAGATGTGAGAACCAGGAGAGGAGCTGACGTAGCTTCAGATCACCACCTAGTTGTAGCCAATTTAAAACTGAAGCTAAAAAAGAACTGGACAAGTGGACAAACAGCAATACAAAGGTTCAATACAGCCTTCCTTCGAGATACTGACAAACTCAATGAATTCAAGATAGCTCTCAACAACAGATTCCAAGCCTTTCAAGATCTACTGAAGGAAGAAGAAACTACCATGGAGGACAACTGGAAAGGCATCAAAGAAACATTGACTTCAACGTGTCAAGAGGTTCTGGGCCTAAAGAAACACCATCATAAGGAATGGATCTCTATAGAAACACTGGACAAGATCAAAGAAAGGAAGAACAAGAAGACAGCAATTAACAACAGCCGAACACGAGCAGAGAAAGTCCAAGCACAAGCTGAATACATAGAAGCAAACAAGCAAGTGAAGAGGAGCATTAGAGCCGACAGGAAGAAATACGTGGAAGAATTAGCAACGACGGCAGAAAAAGCTGCTAGAGAAGGAAATATGAAACAGCTCTACGATACAACGAAGAAACTATCAGGGAAATACAGTAAACCAGAGAGGCCGGTCAAAGACAAAGAAGGCAAGCCAATCACTGAAATTCAACAACAGCGAAACAGATGGGTAGAATACTTCGAGGAACTCCTGAATAGGCCGGCTCCAATGAATCCACCGAACATCGAAGCAGCACACACAGATCTTCCTATAGATGTCAACCCACCAACGACGGAAGAAATTAGAATGGCCGTCAGACAAATCAAGAACGGGAAAGCAGCAGGACCCGACAACATACCAGCTGAAGCACTGAAATCAGACGTCGAAGTAACCACAAGCATGCTTTACCCTCTATTCAAAAAGATTTGGGAGGAGGAACAAGTGCCAATGGACTGGAAAGAAGGACACCTCATCAAGATTCCAAAGAAAGGAGATCTGAGCAAATGTGAAAACTACAGAGGCATTACACTACTGTCAATACCAGGGAAAGTCTTCAACAGGGTGTTACTGAACCGGATGAAGGATGCAGTAGATGCCCAACTTCGAGATCAACAAGCTGGATTCCGAAAGGATCGGTCGTGCACAGACCAAATTGCAACACTACGGATCATCGTCGAACAATCAGTTGAGTGGAACTCGTCACTATACATCAACTTCATTGATTATGACAGTGTAGATAGGAGGACATTATGGAAACTTCTTCGACACTACGGAGTTCCTGAGAAGATTGTCAATATTATCCGGAACTCATACGACGGACTACAGTGCAAAGTAGTGCATGGAGGACAGCTGACAGATGCATTCCAAGTAAGGACCGGAGTCAGACAAGGCTGTTTACTCTCTCCATTCCTCTTTCTTCTGGTGGTCGACTGGATTATGAAGACCTCGACATCTGAAGGAAAACACGGAATACAATGGACAGCTCAGAACCAATTAGACGATCTGGACTTCGCAGATGACCTAGCCCTCCTATCACGTACACGTGAACAGATTCAGATAAAGACAGCCAATGTAGCAGGAGTCTCTGCATCAGTAGGCCTCAGCATACACAAAGGGAAAACCAAGGTCCTCAAATTCAAAGCGGAGAACAGCAATCCAATCACCCTTGATGGCGAAACTCTGGAAGATGTAGAATCCTTCACATATCTGGGAAGCATCGTCGATAGACATGGAGGTTCAGATGCAGACGTAAAGGCGAGGATTGGCAAAGCAAGGGTCGCATTCCTACAATTGAAGAACATATGGAACTCAAGACAACTTTCAACCAATATCAAAGTAAGAATCTTCAATACGAACGTCAAGGCAGTTCTACTGTATGGAGCTGAAACTTGGAGAACTACAACAATCACAATCAAGAAAGTACAAGTATTTATAAATAGCTGTCTACGCAAGATACTCAACATCCGTTGGCCGGATACCATCAGCAATAGCCTTCTGTGGGAGAGAACAAACCAACTACCAGCTGAAGAAGAAATTAGGAAAAGACGATGGAAATGGATAGGACATACATTACGCAAATCGTCAAACTGCATCACGAAGCAAGCCCTAACTTGGAATCCTGAAGGGAAGCGAAAAAGAGGAAGGCCAAAGAACACATTACGTCGGATAATAGAAGCA
This sequence comes from Schistosoma haematobium, assembly GCF_000699445.3. Taxonomy (NCBI): domain Eukaryota; kingdom Metazoa; phylum Platyhelminthes; class Trematoda; order Strigeidida; family Schistosomatidae; genus Schistosoma; species Schistosoma haematobium. The sequence continues at coordinate 9,930,537 of NC_067201.1, forward strand.
GATATGAAAAGGATGAATTACAACTGGAAGGAGTTGGAAAGGATTGCCCAGGACAGGGTTGGATGGAGAATGCTGGTGAGCGACCTATGCTCCTTCACGAGGAGTAACAGGTGTAAGTAAGTAAGTAATTGTCGTCATGTTTTATGGAGGGTGAATAAATGCTTCACTCGACATCAATCGTTAACCTCTTCTTTATATCGTACAAATCTTAATTTCCCCAATTTCCAAGTTCACTTTCCTCAGTTACACCACAAACAAATTCCCATCCACGTCACTTACTAAAACACAACAATCTCATTTCATTGATATATTCTGTGTCTGTAGAACTAGCACACAGTATCTGAGGTCGGTTTTACTATGAACTAAATGACTTTTCACTGACGTTTACACTTAAACACATAAGTATACAATTGAGAACGAATGTATCATAGACTGGTTGCATAGTATGATTATTCATCATCGTACGTATGGTCCTGTTAAATGCTGTTGCATTCTTCTTATACATGATTTTGAATTGACAATAAAAGGTGGTTGGAAGTATTCCATAGGAGACTGTGGACTTCGTTTTCACTCAAATCGGCACTCATCAACATAGGATACTCGGGATCTCGAGGGAACCAATGATATGTATGAGAGTGATTTGAACCTGTGTCAGTCGGCCTTATAGTCTTAGATGCTTTCATTGAGCTGTTGGAGTCGTGACATATCTCCTATGAGATTGAAATACCTACGATTCATTGATTACACAGTTGTGGTCAATGTCGTGTTCGTCAATTCCCCCTAAATACTGACAAAATTGTATTGATCGAATTTCGATGTGGTCACCAGCCTGAGTAGCCATTAGATGTTGAATACTTCCTTGTGCGGTTATGATTACTAGTCACCAAAGGTCAATAAAATCATGATGTAAGTCAGTGTATTTGATTAGTTTCGTCGGCAGTTTTTGGGATGATGGATAAATACTTTGTTTCTCATTAATCTTTATTGTTTTATTTAAGTCGTAAAAATGTCAAATGTATCTTCCTCTCCCATCATCCTCTATTTCAGATTCTTTTGTCTTTGGGATTGTTTCATATGAAGTGACTCAGACAGCAGAATTGTCAACTCATATATATCCAATATATGTTCTCAGTATAACTTATGGTAACTTTGCACCTTAAAAATAGTGGTTAGTTTGTCATTAACATATCTAACAAGCCTAACTTCAGGATAACATACACCGTCATCAATACATCTGCTTTTGTTCTACAATCTTTTTTATTACATAAATCTGGATTCCACTGCTAGCCACTATCCATCTTTGCTTATAATCCTTTATTTTGTTTGGAATTTTTCATGGATAAAAATTTCCTTACGTCATTTAATATTTTACACAACTTATGGTGTGGTGTCTTAAGGATTTAAGCAGTCGCCTTTAGCCAATAAAATCTCAGGTTCGAATATCAGCCGTTCTATGTCGAACTATATAGTTGGATAGTATCAGCATCCCTGAAATAAGGTGTGATTCAAGGTCGTAGATTTATACTAGAGGGATATATCAAACTTTGTAAAAGTTACTGGAGACAAATTATGTTTTATTCTCGATGTGTAGTGAATGATAATTCTTTAGAATCACATTGAGGATATTATTTTCCAGTCCGATAATGGAGATTTACAATAAAATGAGGAAATTCGGGTTAGCGGGTAATTGTGGAACACAGGACACCATTTTTGCCCTATTTAAAACGCGTCAGCTGAATGAACCTTGATCTCAGAGTTTATATTTACCCTGAGGAACTAACCCAGTGCTTTACGTTTAAAATGTTTAGCCGGTTATTCGCTTACCTACTGATTCCTGTTAGTCATTGGCTTGGGTAACGGGATAAATAATAATTCAGTTCGAGTCTTTTCATTATTGACGTTAAGGACTGCAATTGATCAGTCTCTTTTGGTATATGTGCATACTAAACGGATTATATCTCTGTTGTCATTAAATCACAAGTACCTTTGAGCAAATTTGCACAAGCCATTGACCACCTATACTCAAGTAACTAAGTTAATAACACGTTATCTGTTTGAAAAGTAAAGTTCTGGGTTCTATCCTCAGTACGAATATCAACTCAACAGGTATATCCAGCTGAAGAGTCCCAAATAGGGAAAAATATGCGTGCCCTGGACTCTACTACTAGCCACTATCCAACTTTTTTTAAAAGCGCTTGTGACTTAATGGCGATATTGGGACAACCTCTTTAGAATAAGCTAAAAGAAACTGATCAGTTGCAGTTCATAATATCAACAATGGGAACATTGAAACTCTGATACGTCAATTAAAATAAAGTAAGCGTGTTTGATAATCGTCAGTGTATTTGTATAAATTAGCTTTTAATGAACTGGTCATACAAGCATATACTTGTTATGAACATTTTTCCAAAAAAGAATATAATGTATATAAAAACTCAGTGGGGTAAAGGTCAAGTGTTGAGGTTTAATTCAAGGTCAAACAAAAACAGATAAAGATAGTAGTACAAGGAGATAAATTCTCATTGGAACTCTGGACTGATTTTGAAAACAGATTCGACATTTAAAAGTTTATATCCCGCAAGTTGAAAACACTGTCCCTCATTCCCACCCCTCCAGTAGTTTTAAATGAATATAATATTTGTTAGATTTGTGTGGGTATGTAACTTGTGGTTTATTCAAAGTGTAATACTTTGAGATAAGAACAAAAGGTAACATTATGAACGTTTCTCAATTCAAATAAGTTCGAGGTTAACCATTATTATTTTGTTGTCTAATAAAAGTACAATTTCTATCATTCTCAAACATTTTTCAGTTCATTATCAGAATGGGCGTTTGTGGAGATTGCACTAACCTGATAGTTGAATTCATGAGTCGATTTAAACTGACCATAATTAAAAATCTGGGAGCACTGAACGGCTGTTTCGTCCTAGTATGGGACTCCTCATTAATGCATATCCACGGTCCCGCAAGCGGGATCCGTTCAAGTTAGACATTAATACCGTTGAATGCCAGCTCAGTGATCTAGAGATTAATCGTTCGCACGCGAGACCAAAGGTCCTGGGTTCAAGTCCTGTGTGCGAGATCGTGCATGCGCACTGCTAACAAGCTCCATACTAAAATGAGACGGCTGTCCAGTGCCTCCAGTTTTTCAGTGGCGGTCTAGCCTAATGGATGAAGGCTTAAAAAGATAGAATCTTCACAGATAATTTCATTTCAACCATCTAAAAATATCAACTATGAACATGACACTGTAGAGCATCCCAACTTGTCGGATGAAAAAAGGGATAGTTAGAGCTTGAAATGAGGTCTCCAATGAAAGTTAACTTATTTGCTACACTTACTTATGAAATGAACGGAAAACTTCCTGAAATATTCTAATACCGCAGACACATTGAAAACTGACAAACGAATTCGGTACAGACTCACGGATATGTATCCTATCTCTCTTTAAATGGCATAACCAACTTTTGAATCTAGTCGTAAATATGGTATGAGGTTTTTTATTTGAATAGTCCAACAAGTGTCTTTAAATACTTTACTCTATGTACAGTTTTATGCAGTGAAATAAAACATACTCATATTATGGAAATATAAACTTTTATTAGTATTGAAATAAATAGAAGCCACCAATATCAAATTAAGTCAAGATGTTGGACGCTTTAGTATAATGTCATAGAATGATTTGTTTAATTATATTTATGAAGACCAACCTCAACTCTCGTATTTATTGGACAGATCATTACTATTAGATGGTGGTTGGAGGCAGTCAACAGGGAACCCTGAACCCGGGTTTCGTGCTACTTGGCACTCGTCAACAAGGTGTACCTGTAACCTTGAGGGAACTGGTGCTCCCTGAACGATTCGACTCCGTGTCACCCAGCTTCACAGTTAGAGACGTTACCACTGAGCTATCCGGGCCGCAACCAACCTCCTGCAGGACTGAGATGTAATCACAATTGATTGATCACTGGGTGGTGGTCAATGTCAAGTCCTTATTAGTGCAGATCGAATGCTATCGACCATGTTGCAATGTGGCAGTCTAGGTGACTCGACACTGCGTGCACTATTGTGAGATTAGATAGTGGTTGGAGGCAGTGTCGAGTCACCTAGACTGGTGGCCACATTGCAACATGGTCGATAGCATTCGATCCGCACTAATAAGGATATGACACACATGACATTGATCACCACCAAGTGATCAATCAACTGTGAGATCATTACTCTCTGATAGAAGTTTTTAGATTGTATATATATATATATATATATATATATATATATATATATATATAAATTAATACTACCCACCTGAGTGTCCGTTCACTACACTACTACCACTACTGAATTCCTATATTCAAAGCTTAGATTGAACTAATAACCTTGTAATAACGAAAACTTGATTATCTAAAACACACTATCGGGAAGCACATACATTGTATATGTTACTATTTATTCAATATAATAATAACAATAATAGTTATACAACTTAAATGAATATTCTATACGAGTATATTGGTGAAACAAATATTTCATATTAAATTCAAAATTATTTAAATTGTAATGATGATACGGAAAACATTATTGGTAACTCTAGTAAAAATAAAATGTATTGATAAATAATAATGTTAGTTATAAGCATAGATGATATTGGTTAGCAGTGGAACCCAGGACGCACGTTTCGTTCTATTTGGGGCTCGTCAGATGAATGTACCTGCATCTGAGACGATGTTCGCCTCGGGATTTGAACCCAGCATCGTTCTATTCAGACACCATCACGTTATCCACTCAGCTATTAAGTCCTAATAGCCGCTAGCTTGAGCAATGGAGTGAAGTTTAAACTCATTTTGTGTTGGTTGTTTGGATCTTCCCATTGTTGTTTAGGACTACAGTTAGCCAGTCACTTGTCGGTATATGTGCGGATTGCCGCGATATTGCCTTAAGTCACAACCCTTATAAGGAACGGTGGATAGTGGATAGTGAAATCCAGGACGCACGTTTGAGACTCATCAGCTGGATGCACCTGCACCCTATAGTTGACGTTCATTCCGGGACTCGAAACAATCTGCACAGGATGCACAATAACAAAACCAGTAATTTTTCAATTTGAGAACCAATTCTCTATTCCTATTATGACAGTTATGTCGTCTCATATATTTATTTGGAATAATAAGGTTGAAAATCATTTTCAAGAGATGTTTATGGGTGTTGAATTATGAATCGAAGAGAAGTTTGTTATGAAATTAAGTCTATTGAGATGAAACTTTCAATTATTTAATGAACCGTGATAAATATCTCGAAGAGGACGATTTCTGCGTGAAATCCTTTTGAAGAATAGGACGGTATCCACAGTGACTGACAACTCTACTATGATCACAGAAGTTCCTATAAATATCTGATATCCAATGATTTAGGCAAGCTAATAGTTGTAGATGTGATTCCTTCATTTAAATGTGAATAGTGAAGGGATCATGTGCAATGAGATGATTATCTATAAATCATAACCACTAGTTACTGCACATTGTTAGTGAGAACTTTGAAATCTATCCACTTAACTAGTTTTTCACTGGCTCATTTGTTGAACACAAAATACATGAGTTCATGCACATTGATTCATAGAAGTCTTGATTACAAGTAAACATTAACATCAAAATATATGCCTAGGACTGATCACTAACGTATTTTCTATATATCATGAAATGATGGAATTAGTGGTAGTGATCTGAGTAAGTTACTAGACTATTTAACAACTCGATCACTTTTCTTAATGTCAGAAAATCGTTATAATTTTATTGTATAACTTTCCGATCAGTGAGTAGCGAAGTGTCGTGTTAGTCTAGTCCTTTAATGCACTATCGTTACTAGTCTAAGTTAACAGACATCGCGTGTAATATGTTTTGATGCTATGTGTTTGGATGTATTTAACATCTAATGTCTACTCAGGCTCGTGACCACATCAAAATTTGATCAATACAATATGGTCCAATTATCTGAACATTTCTTATTACGTCATCTTATAACTTTATAATTGTTATCTCAGTTTCTATATTTTTCTAATCATTGACCTATTTCCGATTATGTAACATTGGTTTGAACCTTTATTATTGTTATCAAAACTAATGCACCTGTTGTCACACCATCAATTTGTACTTTTCACGTTTCACTTATTTTGTAATCGTTTTCATTGTTATCATTGACTTATAAACTACCTTGATCGGTTTAATAATTTCGTATATGCATATAAATATTACTATATATTAGAGTAAGGCCTGATGAGGACCTAATCGAAAACAATATTGTTCGCTTATATATGTTGTTCAATACAATATTATCAGTATTTAGGGGGAATCGACGAACATAACTCTGTAATCAATCATAAATCTAGAGGATTCACATACAACACATAACATGGAAGGTCAAATCGTAAGTCAGAGATGATGCACAAGCCATATTATCGAACAAAGCAGATCACATTCTCAGTCAAGATACTGGTCTATATATACTTGTTTGTGTCAAAAATACAGATTTATGGATGTTAACAGTGTATATTTCATTCGAATACCACCTACAGCTCCTTAGTCACTTCACTCACACAGTAGGCTAGGCAATCGTATAGGAAGCGTGTATATTTGTACATGAAATGAATGACAGCGGTACGCAACAGTAATCCCCAGAGTTCTAGTTAAAAGCAGTGACCAGTGGAGTCTAAATTTGTCGGCAGTGAGACAGTTACTCAATAATGGCACTAAACAATAGCTGTGAAACACCTGAAATCAGACAGTAAACCACTGGACGACAACGCAGTAGTTTAGAGATTAAATACTTCGTAGTGCGACCTAAAGGTGTAAGGTTCAATTTCTGGTGGAGTTGTAAATGTACACATTAAGACAGAACAACTATTCAGTGCTTCTTCGATTTAAGTAGTTATCTAACTAAGATCAGTCAGTGATTCAAATCATATAAATACATCGAAAAGCAATAAAGACAATCGTAACAGTTAATAGTGGTAATAGTATTGATATTAATAGTGAATACAACAGCAAATAACAATGATAATATACAAATAATCACAGACAATGTTGATAGTGCTAATAATAACAATAATAATAATAATGAATAAATAATAATAATAGTAATAATAGCCTAAACCTGTATAAATAACACCATGTTACTATGATTCTACGAAGAAAATACACCGGAGTTACAATTGTAATATCACCTTCTTCTTCTTTTTTTAAAAAAATAATACAATTTACAATAATAATTTGTTACTGTTGACGAAAAGATAAACTACATCCACGTAGATGTTTAGTTAATTCTAATTCAGTAAAAAATAATTCAGAACAATAATTACATTTAATTAAATTAGTTGGATGTTTACGTAAATAATGTGATTTTAATGTACAATTTTGAGCGGATGAATAATTACATTCACGACAACTAAATGGTCTTTCACCTGTATGCGTACGTATATGTACAGTAAGATGACTTTTTTCAACAGTTGTATATTGACAATAAGGACAACTGAATGGTTTTACTTTAGTATGTTGTATCATGATATGTTTACGTAAGTGAACATTTTGACGAAATGATGTACCACAATCACGACAGATATAACGTCTTGGTGGAATTGAATCACAGTAATACTTATTGACATTATTGTTATTATTACTTTTATTATCAATATTAGGACAAGCAATCAAATTTGTATGCATTATTGTTGGCATTTGAAAGATAACATTGGCAGTGGATGTGATCATGTTATCATTATTATTAACATTCGATGTAATTACAGCATTTCCAGATGAAACAGGCATTGATTTCATTGTTACATCTATGTCAACATTTGTTGTCGTTATTGTTGACGATGATGATGATGAGGAATTATTCAATATAATTGAATTATCACTATTGATATCTGTATTTGTATTATTGATATGATCAATTTGTGATAAATAATTATCATTTATTTTAGAATTACTACTATTTACAACATTAATATAAGGTTTATTAATTATGTCATTTTTTAAATGTAATTCAATATTTTGATAATATTCATCATTATTTTGTTGTTGTGGTGATGTTGGAGGTGATGATGATTGTTGTATGATCATATCTGATAATAATGGTAATTGTGGTGATAATATTGAATTTAATGGACTTGTAATTGTTGTCGGTGTAGCTGCATTTAATAACATTGCTAAATCAGCATAATCAGAATAACTGAATTCTGGATCGAAATCAGTTTGTACTTCAGATGACTGGCTGATTATTGATCTTTTCGGTGAACAAGGACAACATGTAATTCGAGCAGTATTGGTAGTTTTTGTTTCTTGAATAATAAAATTATTATTATTATGAATTTCATTTTGCATTGATCGATCACAACATATTGGTAATGTTACCGGTGTTGATGTACAACAGACAAGTTTACGCATACAACAACTAACAATTGCCGTAGATGCAGTACATCTTGATGTACCTTGTGCAACTATTTCATTAGTATTTAATAAATTTGAACATGTTGTCGGTTTACAAATAATTGATCCTGTAGTACAACAATAATCACTGACATATATATCAGAATTCATAGAACTGCCATTACTACTATTATCATTATTGTCACTATTACTATTATTACTGTTATCATTATTATTATTATTGCTATTAAGATTATATGGACATATTCCAGTGGATAAATTATTACAACACGATGAAAGTGTAAGATTACAACTTTTCACGTTTGAACAAGTTTTTATATTGTTAAGTCTATTGCAAGTCACTGTTGATTCACCTATGCAACAACTAACATATTTACGTTTTCTATGAGGTATACTGTGTTGTTTAATTCCAGTTAGATAAGTTTGTGTTGATGCATTATGACTATTACTATTAATACTAATACTACTACTGTTATCGGTATGAGCAGTGTTACTTGTAATAGTAGGTGTATCAGTAGTACTATTTGTCTTATTATTATCATTATTAGGACTAATATATTTATTATCATCATTTGTAATAGTAGAAGTAGTTGTTGTATCAGAATCGGAATTGTTCACTTTTTCTGAGAGTAATTTATCAATTGTATGCAGTACACCATTTTCACACTGATCATCATCATCATCATCGTCATCCTCATCATTATCATCAACATCAACATTAAAATCATTGTTATTAACATTAGTTTCATTCAATAATTCTTCAACATTTGATGATAATGTATTTTTTAATTGTTGTTCATATGTTTTAGAAAATTTTCCAATTGTATCAATAAATATTAATTGGTGTTCAACTTGAACATGCATTAAAAATGTCCATGGAGTTGTGAATTTACGAGAGCATTGAACACATTTTAAAAAGATAGTATTACTATTTTGTGATTCTAATAAAGTATTATTATTATTATTATTATTATTATTATTATTATTATTATTATTATTACTAATATTGTCCATAACATTTGAACATGATAATGTCATCAATGGAGGTGAAGAAGAAAACGACGATGTTGATGATGATGTTAATGATGGTAACAATGAAGGATATTTGTTATTTTCTAAATTTGAAGTAAACGGTGATTTCAAGAAACAACAACTTGCTTTTTTATGCTCAATAAACATATTAATATCAGAGAGACGAAAAGTAACAAAACATGTTCCACATGATAGAAAGTCAACTGTCATTCTTTTTTGTGAATTATAACCTACTACTACGCCTAGCAATAGTATAGCTTTTCCAATTTCTGTTTAGATGAATTACAGGAAGAAAAATAAATTCAATGTTTGAATTGATCACAATTTGAGGGTTCAATGTTAAAGATGTTATGAATGTGAATATTATTATTATGTAGAATAATTGCTGTTCACTTTAAAATATTCAATGAAGCTAAAATTAGAGATATGAAACATTTTAATTAAACTGATAATTTAGTAGTTGATACAATAATATATATATATAGTCTATCTCCAAAAAGACAGGACTCTAATCGATTCACAATACGAAACGATTGGAACGATAGGGAGGACACTTCAAAGAACAATTTTACTGGCCTTGAGTTACATACTACTTTCAAACAATCGACGTAAACTATCTATTATTTTGAAGAAATTAATAAAGTTATACCTTATTTGAGGCGAGGAAAACCAATAGAACCTGATAAATTAACTTTAAAGATCAGTAACAGGTGATGGTCTAGTTTTATTAATGAAAATGACTGATATATTAGCTAGTATTTGGGAACTGAACGTAATCCCATCTGAACGGTTTCGACTAAGGTCAGACCAGAAATTCGTTTGACTAATAGAGTGCCTAAAATACTAGATTCAGTAATCATCCGACGCTTAACTAACATTCGTTAATAGCAAACCCAAGAAAACTAGGCTGGTTTCAGATATGGATGTGGATAAAATGCAGTTGTCTGATAGACTTGAGCAAAACTACAGACATGTTTAAAATGTATTTATTTATTCAAACACATAAACATTGGTACAAGGAGGCACCAAATACATATGCGCCACATAAACCATTCGATTTGTGTGAGGGCTGGGAGAGACTGCCTGAGTACCTAAACCGAAACATGTGGGCCTTCTTAAGGGGCCACTCCATGAGCCTTTAACCCAGAAGTCTAATCCACAAGGCAGTGGAGCAACGTCAGGAGATGCCGTCCCATGGTAGCCAGTGATCGACAATAGGTTCGTACTCTATATATTCCCTCAGGATCTCGGAGCCCATGTGCACCATTGGTTCGGAATCAGGGTTTTCCAACATCTCTAGATGGGTCCTCCGTAACCACCGACTCGGTTAAAGCGCCAGACATTCGCTTTCCATCCTCTCAATTTCGTAAACAACACCCTCGCTGCGAGAAGGCAATAATTAGGACTTCCCTAGCAGTGGTTGTATGCACGTGGCCATATGAGAGCATTTGGAGAGGGGGAGCTGACTCTCCCTACCCTCATCTGTGCCAGGGCATTTGTTTCCTTACCTGACTGCTTTCTTTTAATAGTGATTTCTCATTTTAATCAAAACTGACACGATTTTGTGAGCGGACTCTCCCCCTCCCTCAGTCGTACCATGGCACTTGGGGACAGTTAATGTTGTGACTTAATCGAAAGAACTCGATAAACACTGACAACTTAAAAACATGATATTGGCCACTATAGCAATAAATGACCAACTACCAATTAAACCGAAAAAACAGTGTAAACTATAAACATGTAATTACTTAACAACATATACCATCCAAGTATACGCTAATAGTTTGTTATATTTCCCGTTCATGATTTCATATGGTTTACCATTAATCTTATAAATTTAAGACCCAGATATTGTTTTTTTGTACTAGGTATAGAACATTTGTGAATCATTCGATTTGACCATTATTTTATGAGTAAATAAAAGTCAATAAACTCAAACTTGCTCGTCACTACTATCCTTACTTGACTCATTAACCTTTTTAAAAAAAATAAGTATTTTTCACATAATTCTTGACGCAGTGTCTGAAGTTATATATGAATGAAGCAGAAACGTATACATTGCAAATTTTAGGTTAAATTCGACAACACTAAAATGACCTTTGGTAGTAACGATCATTATTCTGTCATTTCACTACTAATAGTACAAAATATATTTTGCATTGTAAATGGCTTATTTTGAAATTAGTAATATAACTACATGAAGAGATTACATAGACTGTACTATAAACATCACACTGATAAGAGGACGTTTAAAACAAAAATGGGCTTGAAAACATTTTTCTCGTTTACTTTCATTACAATGAATACAATTAAATATTCATATATTACAATGTAATCTGTCTTTGTTAGTTAAATCTCTATATATGATCAAAGTGATCAGAGAAAATATGAAAACCGATTGTGGATAAGTTTCAAATGTGCAGCGGAAGAGGAGATACCTGAATTTTTATTTTATTCAGTCAGTTATTAGGTACATAGTTGTACACTTGACTTTCAAGCCCAGTCTAAGTATGAGAAATAATGATAGCAATCTAGCTATCTAAGCTGAAGTAGGGGAATAGGCTTTGAAAACTAATCTATACCAAACAAATGAGTCGATAAAAGAAATACAATTTGTGCAAGCCATAATTTTACTACCTGGTTACCAAAACTGGATGATGTGGAATGGAGTTCGAACCTGTGACCTGCTGTTAGCTAAAAGCTTTTTAATCACTAACCTACCGGTCAAGAAACAAGTATAGCATCACATAGGGTCTGAAATCACAAACTGGACATAACCGCAGTCAAATGTTTTCAGTAATCCGTAACCACTATGAGTGGAGATTTCTCGCCACTTACATTGTAGGTCAATGCAAATAATAAAGGTCACACTTTCCAAATATTGTGAATATAATTAACCACTAAGATACGTCCACTAGTTAAAATAAATCCATTGACACTTAGTAGTCATATGTAGGAAATTTGCTGATGGCATTTCTTTTTAACTTTCGATTAAGATAACCGCTTAGCGTAAACGTCTACGAGCAAATATCACACTAAATACCCGTTTGATCGTTTATAATTTCAGTTGCTGAGATTTTCTACAAATATAATCTCTCGTTTGAAAATATCTTCCATACATTCAAAACCCAAATACTCTGAATTATCACACTGACATTCTTAACGAGATTTGATCAGTCTTTGGTGGTATATAAGCATCCTGTGCGGATTACCTCGATTTCATTTAATTTCAGACTCTTTGTTTACTTATTTCATGGATGCAGTTATCTATTTCTTTGATTTTTGCGAGGGAAACTTGTTGAAATATTGTGTGCTGAGAATTTCACACTGCACTAAACACATAATATTGAATAAAGCTATTAACAATAATAATAATGGGTAGTTTTGCTAAAGTTAAGTAGAACGAATAGACTTTGACTGGCAGTGGATTCCAGGACGTGGTTTCGTCCCATACGGGACTCGTCAGTAGCTTGGTGGACAACGCATAGAGCATTTGAGGCGAAGAGTACCACGTTCGAATCCTAGTGTAAAAATCAGCACTGAGGTGCAAGCATACTCAGCTAACGGGACACAAATAGGATAAAACGCACATCATATATTTCACTACTAGCTACAAACCACCTATTCTACATAACTCGTAACAAAAATGGCTGTATTAAGGTAAATAATAATTTTTTTTCTTAAAATGGTTTACAATTTGTCAGTATTTAGACTTCGTAAACAACTCCATCCTATAAATATGTAAACTGACAGCATAAAATATTTATTTCACAAAATCTAGGGAATATACGAATCATATATCCTTCAAAATGCTCCATATTCTTATCAGTACAACTATTCCACTTCAGTCTCGAATGTCCATAACATTTCTGGATGCCCTCAGGTACATAAGGCTTTCAAAATGCGTCACTTTGTTAGAACCATGTGCATATATGACTTCCCCAATCTAGTTCATTAAAATTCATCTGGAAAGTAAAGTGACGATCAGAAAACATAATGGGTCTCACACGTCTCATGACTTCATCAATACAGGAGGTTGATAGTTACCATGGTCTTGTATCCACTCTTTGTGTTCTTCCAAATTCTAATCTTTTGAATTATTTGTGTTCCTTTTTTCTCTTTCCAAATTTATTTCACTGGATTACACTTCTTGAATAGCATCTTCAAACCCTAATGTTTCCGATTACTGCTTATACTTTCACTACCTCTAACACTACGGGATTTGAGTCGACAATTGTATCTCAGTGCTAGTGTAGTATGGCGAATTGAACTGATGTACGTACGTACGAAGTCCTACGTTGTTGCTGACTCACGGACTGACCGATGGTCTTGTATCAGCCTACCAGTTTTCATGACATTCATCTGAAAGGCACGATATACATGAAAAGAGCCATTTTCTTTAATATTTTAGGTTTATAAACATCCTTCAATAATTCATGAATTTCGTGAAAGATTTTCCAGTTTTTATAAAATTAATAGTTCAGTTTGCGTTGGACAGAAAATCTGCATATTTAACTATGATTTGCACTATGAGCTATGACTTTATGTCGAGTACAACTACTGATTTTCTGGAAGTGTAAGTTTTATGTACAAGATCTCTGGATGGTCTCATCCTAGACAAAAACAGCTGTTCAACATTTCCTGGTTTTCAATGGATGTCCAGATGAAGTCAATGTCTGTGATGTTAATAATTTCTAAACTGTACAACCACTATAATCCTTTCATTCTGATAAATCATTAGCTTACTGATGATCGAATTCAGAAAATTCCAAAACTCTAATAAAAATATAAGAACGATGGAGTTTGATAAGGCCAGGATTAACATACAGATATCACCTATCACAATAAACAGTGATAGCGTAATACCACGACTTTACTGAGATTGTAGATGTGGATTACAGAACGGTATTCCAGTAGTCATGAATGTGAACTATTGAGGGTTTCCATACTTGATCGAAACAACTATCTAGTGTTCCTTGGTTTCTACTGGTTGTTTCAGTTACTGTCAATCTGTAACATAAACTACTCAAAAAATTCTTCTATATTCCTGATATACAACTGAAGTAACTAGAAAAAACGGAATTTTTCTTTCTAAACACTTGAATTAGTTAATTCTTTTTATAGTTATGTTCTAGTGGGTTACTGTTTCACTACAGAGTAAGGCTGAATTTTAAAAATATCAGTTGAAACACAATCTTATGGTAACGAATCAAATTGTTTTGACGTTACAATAACTGGTGAAACATTACGAGAATAGGAATTTCAAGATGAATGAAAGGTACTTACAGATAATTGAAAATCTGAGGAGGCTATTGAAAATTATTATTTTATTTATTTCAACACAGATATTGGTACAAAGAGGCACCAAATACATATGTGCCACGCAAATCTCATTCGATATGTGTGAGGGCTATGATACTGCCCGGGTACCCAAACCGAAGCAGGTTGTTTTCTTAGGGGGCCACTCCCCGAGTCTTCGACCTGAAGGTCTGATCCATAAGGCAGTGGAGCATCGTAAGGAGATGCAGTCCCATGGTAGCCGGTGACCAACGATTGGTTCATACGCCATTTGTTCCCGCAGGATGCTGGAGCCCATGTGCACCATTGGTTTGGAATCCGGTTAAAGCGCCGGACATTCGCTTTTCGTCCTCTCATTTTTGTAAACAACACCCCCGCCACGAGAAGGCAGTGAATAGGACTTCCCTGGCAGAGGCTATATACGCGTGGCCATGTGAGAGCATTTCGAGAGGGAGAGCGGACTCTCCCCACTCTCGGCCGTACCAGGGCATTTGGGGGCTATTGAAGATGTAAATTTTGACTGACTTTTCCACATAGTTTGCCTTTTAACATTTTATGAATAAGCACTGTTGAGTGCTTTTCTTAGTTTACCGAACTTTTCACATTGATAACTACTTAAAATATGACATTTTTTCAACTTTTCTCATGTTATGAACTAGCGCTTTGATTACTTTGCAAACGGTAATAATATCTTGGCGACGTTTTACAGAATCATTCATCTACTTATAAGTACGTGATGACCAGCTCTATATTTGATACCAGCATAACTGACCAAGTTTCTGAGAGCTATCTAATAAAAACATAAATTGTAAACGAACTTTGGGGTTTTTGTGACAACACAAGCAGCAAACATGCATATAAACCATTATTATTGTAGTGCCAATACTATTGTTAATTATCAGAATATACATTATTGTCTTTATTAATTTCCAATTTTTTCTCTTGACCTCGAATGGTCCATCAAAGACTAAAAATAAGCTATTTAGTTAGGCGGGTTTGTTTGGATTAGCTCAGACTATGCTATTTATTATGATGGGTGACAAGTGATATAATAAGCGATTAGAACTAAAAGAATGTGAGTTGTCTTAAAGTTTCCAGGGGTGATATCTATCAAAAATCAATCAAATCAAATCAATGCCGCACATTATTATTGCCTATGGCATCGAACAAACAACTGAAAAAGAAACGGCAATATGAGGGAAGCTAACAAGTGGATTAAATGCATATTCCGATGGAAACAAAGATAATAGTCTCTGATGAACAGTTAAACTACACTGTAAATCCCATGCAGTTGTTTAAAGATCATTAATTGTTGGTGTCGGATGTCGATAAATAATCTTAAAATACGAGCATGGTGAAAAATGTGATGAAACAAGATATTCATTGAAAGTTTTGACTAGGAATATGCCCCACATATTACTAATCAGTGTTCTATGGAAGCAGGCAAACTGAAGTGGCAACTGATCAGGTAAAAGGTATTACTCAAAGCTCTTTAACACAAGTTTTCATGATACTGTAGGCTTGTGAAAACCAGTAGCTTGAACTTAATGAAAAAGGTTTGAAGTAAATGTAATGTTTGTTTTGAAACAACCTTACCAGCTATCACATGTTTCTAGCCAATATATATGACCACTACACAGCTGTACGAGAAATAACCCGATAAATTACAGGAGCAACTTCATTACCAAAGATCTAGAATCATATTCTACTCTAGTTATGTATACAGTCATGCTAAAGTTCATTTTTACTGATCAGCAATATTAGAACTCTAAAAATATTAGAATATTCCTACTTGAACTCTAATTTGACGCTTACTGTACATTAAGGTCAAGACCTATTACTTCTACAATTTATTCAGTCTACTTTAGGTTCCTGTTAAACAAACACTAGTTGAGTAGCTTCTCAGAGGTTTACATCTTGAAATAGCACTTGGTGCTTTTTGTTTAGTCATTTACCTTTACTCTGTACTAATCACATCATTATGAATCAAATTGAATCCTTATAAATTATTTCCAAAGATTCAGACGTCACCTATTATTAAGTTATGGTATGAGATTTCATATGCGCAATCTATAACATTCAGTGAGGTAAGGTATATATATATTAATGAGCGCATGAAATAATGAAATTTTTGGATGACATGCAGAAATATCGACAACTAACATGATTTTCACCAATACCGGGAAAATTATCACTCATTTGTTTAGTCAAGAAGACATAGATTACTTCTTGACCGAGTGATGGTAAACCACCTACCAAAAATAATATATTTAACTACAAAAAGAGATTATATTTGCGCTGAAGAACTTGCCTTTTGTTTACGTAAGAGTGGCATTAATCCAACACATTTAAATGTAGTCAGGAGTTTTGAATACAGATAGGAAATAAAAACTGTATAGATGAACTGAGAAAAAGATGAGTTTTGAATTACCGAGGTTTAAAAAACTAGTAAAAACCATTATTTGATTGAACTAATAGCAACAAATTAGGGAGCACAGTGAGAAATACAGATCATTTAAGAGGATAATGACATGGAGTCATTCAGCTGTAACGTAGAACCAGGAATATACGTGCATCGGTCCAAGTTGCCATACCTCATTAACACAACAAGATGAACACCGGATTCATAGAAGTAGTTAATTCAGTGGTGGTAATATATAAAGGAAAGATTGCATATAAGGATATAGTATAGGAAGAAAGAATTAGTTCGTATAAGGAAAGATACAAAGCAATTTTAATCTCGCGGTTTAAGGGAAGACAGAAATTGTATACACCGATACCATTGTGATCGATTCTGAGCCATGTCACCCAGAGTCTCCAACATTGCGCGTCGTGATAATCGGTGTCTAGGCATACGCAACATGTGGCCCAACCATCTCAGTCGATGAAGATTCACAACCTCATCAACTGATTTACCATCATTCCCTAATACCCTGCGTCCAACCTCACTATTACTTACCCAGTGACCCCAGAAGATGCGAGCAATATTTCTAAGGCATCTGTGGTCAAATACTAGTAGCTTACGAGTGTCTTCTACTCTTCATGGCCACGTTTCGCAGCCGTAAAGTAGAACAGAACGAACTGCCGCGCAGTATACTTTTCCCTTAATTGATAGACGGATATCTCGCCTTCGCCATAGATGACGTAAGTTGACGAAAGCTAAACAAGCTTTCTGAATCTGTCCAAAGATTCCGCCAGACACCAATCCATTAGAGCTGATCAGACTTCCAAGATAAGTGAGGTTGTCAACGCGTTCAACTATTTCACTCCCTAGCCAGATGTTGACGACGGCCAGTCACGAAGCGACAATTTACATTTAGAGGGGATAAACGCATTCTAAACGTCCTGGCATTGTTGCTCAGTGCTAGTAAAATACTGCATTTCATTAGCATCTTTATCAAACAGGAATATGTCATTTGAGTATTCTAAGCCGATAAGTAAACCTCCTGGAAGGAGATCAAGGCCCGAGAATTCAGTCGATGAGAACATTATTTACAGCAGTAGGTCTATGATGAAATTAAACAAAAATGGAGATAGTGGACAGCCTTGTCGGACAGTACTTAAGGTTGCGAAATCGGATAACAGTTCAGCATAAGCTCTGACTCAATTAGCAGTGTTAGAGTAAAGAGCCTTCACAAGGTTTATGAACTTCTGAAGTACACCTTCCAATGACAGACACTGCCACGGAAGCTGTCGGTCTACAGAGTCAAATGCTTCTTTCAAGACAACAAAATCTATGATTGTCGCACGCCGATAAGCATGCTTGTGTTTCAAAATCTGACGAATGGTGATTATGTGGTCGATGCAGCCACCAGATCTAAAGCCAGCCTGGTTTTCTCGAGTTTGCAGTTCACGAGTTGTTTTTTAGGCGTCCGATAATAATTGAGGTTAGCATGTTAGACACTACATTAGTTGGACTAATCACTCTATAGTTATCACAGAATGATTTTGACCCTTTATTATTCACAGGGACAATAAGTGATTGCGACCAGTCAGATGGGATTACGCCCAGCTCCCAGATTTTAGCTAAAATATTGGTCAACCTAATCGCTAATACTGGACCACCATACTTAAAGACCTCTGGAACCAGTCCATCTGGACCAGCTGCTCTTTCTCGTTTCAGATTAGATATGGCTTTTTGAACTTCATTTAGAGTCGGGGTGCCTACTTCAATGCTCCATGACATGATTAGACGAAAAATCACTAGTGAGCATTGGTTGATGTATATGAAGGCTCATAATATTGTTAGTAAATATGTAGAGTTAATTATACTAGCAATATGGTGTAAATCATACATAAATATTAGTACGGGCACCCGAATAATTCTATAAATAGACGATAATAGTGTCTTCCTAGAAACAGACCATATCATCATTAAGACAAAAAGTGAGTGAGACCTATTAAGTATCCTAACTGTTAGTTACAATATGCCACATAGCATAATGCCTAGCAGCTAACTGCTGCATAAGGGTTGCAACGCAAGAGCACAGTTCCTGTAGATCTGTTAGTGAAGCCAACGAACTTATTGCCAGTCTTTAATCCTAACTGGTGATAAATGTTTAAAGGGCATACAGATTTCGCATAAAGTGGGTGTTCAGAAAACTTGAAACCAGACATAACCCAGGAAAGGAAATTGGGTGCTTTCAGCAGAAAACACTTAACCAATCTTTATGGGGAACTATTTTCATGAGAAACATATGGAACTAATTTATACTACGACTTGACAGTTTTAATTAACTCAATGCGTTGTTGGCTGAGAACTGCATTCACTGAGTAAAAACCAAATATTTGCAAAAACACATAGACTTACTACCATTGAGCTGACCAATCACAACGTAGGTAGCCGTATGTTAGTTTAGCGCGCGGAAAACGCGGTAGTGTCAAACGCGGCGCCTAAATATGTACATGAGCAAAGAAATCAAATGTTAGTTGAATCCCACACATTGACTATCTGTTAGAA
Source organism: Schistosoma haematobium (assembly GCF_000699445.3). Classification (NCBI taxonomy): domain Eukaryota; kingdom Metazoa; phylum Platyhelminthes; class Trematoda; order Strigeidida; family Schistosomatidae; genus Schistosoma; species Schistosoma haematobium. The sequence continues at coordinate 9,950,262 of NC_067201.1, forward strand.
TTTCCGGATTCAGGTGCCTCGCTCCGATATAATATCCTGATTATGTTCATTTCTATATGAAATTTTCTTCCTTATTCATTCCTAACGAAATAACTATTATTCATCACCGTAAAATCTATGTTACATTGTAATAGTGTGATAGTTTTTATTGATCCACGAGAGCGAATATTTTTGAGCAAAACAAATAAGTTAATTTAGGTACCTCCTAAGTTCAAAGGTGACAGGTTTCCAATTTCACCAAAACCCAGAAATGTGGAAACAAAAAGTAGATGAGAAATTTTTCTTAGCCGTTGTTATAACAAGGAATTTTAACCACCAGTGTAGGCGATCTTTCTCGATGACTAGGGACATACTCAAGCTGGACTGAAAAAGCGTAACCAGCCAGCTTATATAGAACTCTATGGATATCCCTTCGTCGATTCCGGATACTGTGGCTACTTTGATGATTGCATAGAACGAACACGACGACGTCAACAACATTTATTGGTCAGAAATAGGTACAAGACGCGGAGTGCGATCCCTGCTGTATACATCTGTTTATGGCTGGCGATTGAAATTGACCGTGACCAGTAGACTGTTCTATATTCAGCGACCCGACTGCCAGATGATTTGGCTAGTGACATCCCACTGGCATTTACACCTATGATCTAACCTTTATCTTCGTGTTTTCCGGTTTTTAATCGACTGTTATTTTGTTACTAAAGTTTGTTCCTGCACTAAACTTTGCTACTCGAGGTCAGGACGCTGTCCCCGTCCACTCTTTCCATGTAGGAGATTTACTTCCGAAGTCTCATGGCTTCTCAAATGCTGTCTACATTTTCAGTACACTCTTCTAGAGCTTCTGTTATCTTAAAGCTGACTTAAGTTCGTTCTCGAGCTTGCTGAACAGTAGTCGTTGGAGGATTTTTGAAATCTTTTCACTTTCCTATTTGAACTCTCAAAACAATTATTATCGTTACTAACCGATGCAAGTACGTCGTTATGGAACGCTGTAAAGCAACTGAGATTGCCATTCATCCAATATAAATTGAAACGCCTATAGGTATTCGCCCATCCCAGTTGTTTTAAGACAATGAAAGTTAAATAGTTCAGTGATTTAGGTATTGCTTCACTCTTTTACACTTATTTTTTCTACGCATCTCCCTATGAATATGAAAAGCACATAATGTGGTGTTCGCACCTCGATGGGAAACCTTTGAAAGTCGTCTGCCGAAAACCTAAGTACCATATCATCTATAAGAACGAAAAAACGATAGCATAAGCATCGATCGTCGCAAAGCCGCTTGTCTAGAAAGAGACCCCAATAATGTTGACATTCCCTCGGTGCAACCGAACGACACAAGAACAACAATCACGATACACCACCCATAATCGGCAGTCACAACTACACTTCCATGGTGTCTGATAACCGACCTAAAACGACGCATTCTGGAAGAACGCCAAGACTTTCAGAACACTTGAACGACTACTGGGTGTAAGGCACAACATAACACTTTGTTTCATCTCGTTAATTTTTGTTGTATCATCATGTCAAAAAACCAAAAACAATTTTTTTGCTGATATGCTCATATTTATGCGTATTAATATATTTTTTACAAAACACCATCGTGCGAAGATCGTTATAATGCTAATGCATGTTAACTAAACCCATGTATACCATTTCATTGTTTTGCACCCAGTTTGTGCCCTTACTCATGTACGAGTACACTTCAAAATGCACCTATAATTCCTTTTCTTCTTTCCAGGACGGCTGGAAAATATGAAAAAAGGGATGGAGTTTACGATGAGTCAAAATTTTTATTGTGCTTTTTTGATTGCTCTTGCATACCAAACAATAAAAAGAGATGTGGCGGCGGTATAATTACGTTTGTAAACGTGAACTGATGTCGATCTACTTTTGCGAGTTTCAAGTTTTTAAATGACTTTATCGACTGTCTAACTTTAAGATGCCATCAAAAACGTCTGAATAAATACAAATATGTTTATGTTACCAACATCTACGTGACTCCAGACTTCACACTAGCTGCGCTATCTATTTTTGCTGATGAATTCAATGAGTTCGCTGCTACTGCCTTCAATGATTCACTTTCAGTTTTATGTGGTGATTTCAATTCATGTGACCATAACTTCCTCGCATCACTAGGTCATCAAAATGCAGTAGATTTTTCCACTCGTTTGGATTCTCATTTAGACTTGGTTTTCATTAATGATGTGACTCGTAAACGTGCACCATTGTCTAGCTCGGATCACTGAATAATTCGTGTTCTACCTAAAGTATATGAAAATCATGGAAAGAGTACACTCTTACATTAAACTCAGAAAGTCAAATATAGGAATTACTCAAAAAATAGCTGAAATCTGAAAAAATATCTTTCGTACGACTAACTGGCAATTATTTACAGATGCCTCACTGGAAATCACGACTAATGTTATCACTTGTTACCTTAAATTCTGTTTTGATATTTGTTATCCCAATGAAACCATTTTTGTAAGTATTGATCGACTTACATCTTCACAATTAAAACGACTACGGAGGGTAAAAGAAAGAATGTACAAGAAGGAAACCTTCAATCAAGTATGTAAGCTAAATGGTCTAATAAACCTAGAGATTGGACGTTTCAACTCTATGTTTACTCGAAAACTCTTGTCTTGCAAAAACTCTCCAAGTATGTGGAAACTTTTTAAAGAACTCACAAGTGACAGGCACATTAGAAGAGATAACCGGCTGAATGTCTGTGACTTAAATAAGTCTTTTGTACGTCAGTCGTCTGATTTTATGCTCCCTATATACACAGGTTTAAAGAACAGTTGTGTTCCTAGTTTCACTGAAACTGATGTCTGAAGATGTCTGCAGTCACTTAATTCATCCAGATGTTTAGGACCTGATGGTATCCCAGACCTCCTATTTAAAAAGTGTGCTGACGTCCTATGTTATCCATTCACCATTCTTTAACAGAACCTTCTCATCTAATCTCATACCGAAAATGTGGAGAAAGATAAAGATAATCCCTATACCTAAGAAAGTATATGGTGGTAATAATGTGAAATTTAGACCCATAGCGATAACTTCACCTCAGCATGCGATAAAGGAGCACATTGATCCGTATCAGTTTGCTTACAGATGCAAAAGAAGCACCTTAGATGCCGCTGCTGTTCTGCATCACAATTTAGTGTTAAACTTGGAAAGGGGTAAGAAGTATGCTCAGTGCGCTTTTTTGGATTATAATTCTGCTTTCGATTCTATACTGAGACAACGTTCACTTAACAAAATAACACTGACAGCTCGATAACCAACTGGCTATGTTCCTACCTCTCTGGAGAGAACAGTACACTGTGTTTGGAGGAAAGTCTGGAAATTAAAGATTATTCCAACATCATGGAATGAGTCGATAATCGTCCCTATCCTTAAAAGGGGTTCGCGTCGTTCCTGTAACAACTATCGGGGGATAAGTCTACTTCCGATTGCGTCCAAGCTATTGGTTTCCGTCATACTTCGTAGGTTGTTCAAAACCCGAGAAAGATTGACTGGGTTTCGCTCCGTCCAAGATGTATTGATCATATCTTCACTCTCCGCCAAATGTTAGAACACCGTCATACTTATCAAAGGCCAACAATCTTAGTGTTTCTTGACATCAGGGCTGCCTTCGATTCGTTGAACAGGACTGTTCTTTGGGATTGTCTATTGAAGAAGGGTGTGCCTGAGAAGTTTATTCACACCTTAAATGCCCTATATACAAACACCTCAGACAGAGTGAAGGCATACAACCACCTTTCTCCATTGTTCCATTCGAGCAGTGGGGTTAGACAGGGTTGCCCAATCTCACCATTCCTCTTCAACTTTGCCATCGACGACATTCTGGAAACAGCTCTGATGAATGTAAGTAATGGCGGTGTGGATCTGTTGCTTGGAGAAAGACTTCTCGACCTTGAGTATGCGGATGATATTGTCTTACTGTGCGATAATGCCCAAGCCATGCAATCCGCACTTAATCAGTTGACAATCAATGTCCGTAGGTATGGTATGTGCTTTGCACCTCCGAAGTGCAAAATACTTCTACAAGACTGGCAGGATTCTAATCCTGTACTCACCCTGGATGGTGAACAGATAGAAGTGGTCGAGGAGTTCGTGTATCTAGGTAGCTGCATAAGTGCTGGTGGGGGTGTGAGTGATGAGATCAATTCACGTATAGTGAAGGCCATAATGGCTTATGCCAAACTGGGCCATCTTTGGTGCCTTCGTGATGTTAGTCTGGCTGTAAAAGGTCGGATCTACAACGCGTCGGTGAGAGCAGTTTTGCTCTATGCTTGTGGAACCTGGCCTCTCCGAGTTGAGGACGTTAGACAGCTCTCTGTGTTCGATCATCGTTGTCTCCGAAGGATTGCTGACAGCCAGTGGCAACACCATGTTAGTAATGAAGAGGTTCAGCATCGTGTGTTCGGGCACAGAGACGATAATGCAATTGGTGTCACCATCTTAAAACATCAACTTCGGTGGCTTGGACGTGTTCTACGAATGTCGTCCCAGAGAATTCCACGTCGTGCATTATTTTCCAACTCTGGGACTGGTTGGAGAAGGCAGAGAGGTGGTCAGTGTATGACTTGGTGCCGCGGTACGAAAGAAAGCCGCAAAGGACTGGCTTCTGTCGGTCCTTCACGACTCCCTGGTTGGGGTCTGAGAGATAGTGTAACAAAGTGGCTAGAGACGTTATGAGATATGGCTCAGAATATTTTAGACCTGGTACGACAGAATTGGCAATGCCGGTATCCAAATCAGTTCTACTGTAATGCTTACAGAACAAGCTAGGAATTAGTCACTGGCATTCAGGTAATATAAACATTCGGGTGGTGTGCCAAACATCGTAACATACGACTTCAGGCCGATCAATTATAAAAGCGGCTACATTCTGCGATAATCTGAAAAGTGATCTTGTATGGGCACTCGTGTTAGGTATGAATGACATAGTGAGCTGAAATGTCAAGTGGTCAGTAGTTTGTTTATTTAGGGCAATTAGTTATCAACATATGGTCGTCTATTAAGATGCCACAAACACCTTTGAAGTCAAAGGTCTATCATCGTCGGGTTGAGACTCTCTTTGTCTCACTGAAGGATCAACATCTAAAACTCTTCATCACGAGCCTAGTTCTGAATTTGAATGAGACCATGAAGGTGGACCCCACTAAAGAATCAGGTAATAGGCATATCGACGTAGGCATGTTGCAAGGAAGAAGAAAAAGCACGCTAAGAAGATGCCAATTGTAGACAGTACTAAGGTATTTGAATATACGCTTTCAGTTCAGGATGCAGGCATCAACGCAAAACGGACTACAGACGAGCCAAGTTTCAGCGGTGTAGAGGATATGATCAAGAGATAAAATAAGGTTAATGACTGGCTTACAGTCACACCCAGAAAAAGAAAATTAAGTAGATAGAGTGTGACCTCTGCGTCTAACTCCGAATCGGAATCGAACTGTAGAGAAGAGAAAATTTCAGAAACTAAATCTCCACAGCGTGTTCAGACGGACCTGACTGAGAGTTCAGTCTTTTTTCATTAGTTAAGTGAATCTGCCAAAAAGGAACCTAAGGTCAAATTTGAGCACGACCTCAGTCACATTAAGTTCTTAATAAGCAAGCTACTCCCAGAAACAGTTTCAGGAGTTATCACCTGAAAGCTTTAAAGAATAGGGCGGAAGCTAGATTCTGAAAGTACTCAGAAAAACCGCCTCTTAAAGGTTGCATTTGCATGGGCTGAAGAAAGAAATATGATACTTGGAAACTCACGCAAACTACTCGAATCCACAATAAACGGTCGTGAGGATCTCAGCCTGGTTGACCGCATTAAGAGACGATCGACAGAAGTGAAAATGAATGAGCGCTGCCAAAACGGTCATAGAAACCTCTTTCTTAAGGGTTTTCAGAACAAAACGATCCCCAAACCATTCTCGGTGCTAAAGGAAAGTTCTCCACAGAATTAAAAGTGTACTACACAAAAGCTCGCAGCTTACTAAATAAAATGGCGGAGCTCAGTACAGTGGTGGATATAGAGAAACCGGGTGTCATTGCTGTCTCAAAAACATGATTTACGTCAGAAGTGTTTGATAATGAAATTCAACTGTTTGGTTTTTTTATCCAATAGGGCTGATGGATTAAACCGTAAAGGAGGGAGGGTTATCCTGTACACGAAGATTACTTTAACCATATGAACTGTTAAGACAATGGAACACGATACAGGGACATGTGAACTGGTGCGTTGCAAGTTGAAAGTTAGACGGCAAGATATTGAATTAGTTGTAGTATACTGCAGTACAGAATGTTTAGTAGATGACTTCCTCCCAAGCAAACTTAAGTCCTGGTGTAATAAAAGCAAAAGCCCTATAATACGCGAATCTAATGCACCGTATATAAACTTGGCAAAGTTGGAATTAGGGTCATTGACAACGTCATTTGATTGTAAACTGTTAGAAACCTCAACTGCACTAGCTTCATTACAACACACTAAACATCCCACAAGATATGACATAAGAAGCTCCTCTTCTCTTTTGGATTTAGTCTTCACACACGATGATGGTGTCGGTCAAATGACTTTCCTACCACCTCTAGAGAGAAGCGATCACGCAGCCATCTTATTCAAGTTCATGGCTTAGATGGTCTGTCAAACAGTTGCACTGGCCCGTCCCCACACATGGAAGGCAGACATGGAGGCTATAAACTCTGCAGCATCAGCTGAAAACTGGAAAATTGGCTCAGAATCATCAGCAGAAAAGGCATGGACTCATTTCAGGCAGTTATACAATCGGGTAACTCGAACAATATACCTTAGACATTCCCAAAGAAAAAGCACGTCCATCCCCGGATAGGCTGGGGTATCCGACGTTTAGTAAGACAAAAGAAGGAATGTTGGAACGTTGCCAGCAGCCTTGGTACAGCAAGTACGATCGAACCCTACATGTCGTTAAGAAATATGTGTACAATTTAAATCCGGGAAGCTCAGAGAAAATATGAAATACAGTTGGCACAATCTTTACTCAAGCAGCCTAAGAGACTATTCTCATATGTAAGTTACAGAAAAAGGATGCAGCATTGGATTTCCAACCTGATTAAGGAAGGGAGTGGATCTGACATGATAGAGTACGATCAGAAAAAAGCAATCTATTTTCAGGCAGATTTTACTCAGGAGCATCTTCTAAACGATGAAGTAGACCCAAATACAAAGTTGACAAGCCGTCTGATCACCGTGGACTTTGATTGAGACGATGTACTCAAGGCTGTTAGCACCTTAAACACCGAAAAGTCAACAGGATCGGATGAACTACACCCCCAAAATCCCGAGACATATTGCACAATATGTTACATCCCCACTAACTGATATTCAATATGTCACTTGACCAAGGTGTGCTACCTATGGGGTGGAAAGATGTAATCGTCACTCCCATACATAAAACAGGACCAAGACGACTTCCGTCGAACTACAGACCTGCAAGCCTCACCAGTGTCGTAGTTCAAATACTGGAAAGAATAGACAAAAAACCATAATGACTTTTATGACAACCAACGACTTGTTAAACAGCAAACAACATGGTTTCAGAAATGGTTTGTCTTGCACAACAAACCTCCTTATAGAAAGAGCATAGTGGATAAAGGCTCTGGACAGCGGAAACTCAGTGAATGTTGTATACATAGACTTCAGTAAGGCATTTGACAAGGTGCTAACAAATAGACTGCTATTGGAGTTAGAAAATCCTGGTATTGCCGGACCTCTCTTAAAATGGTTTAAGGATCTTCTAGTAGGTCGTAGACAGAAAGCAACAACAAATTCCAAGTGTTGCATCTGGAGACCAGCATTTATTGAAGTACCTCAAGGTTCTGTCCTAGGTCCTTTACTTTTTATACTGTATGTAAATGATCTCCCAAGTATAGTACAGTCCACAATGTTATTATACGCTGACGATGCAAAAATCTGGCAAGTAATAACGGGAGACTCAGATGCATGCGTACTTCGGGCGGACTTAAATAATGTGATTAATTGGTCTAAAAAGTGACTGATGCCTATTAACGTGGCAAAATATGTCTACAACCAATTAGGGGATATAAAGGTTAATAGGTGCAGCATTGGGGAAGCGGCTATACCTGTGTTCAGGTCTCACAAGGATTTCGGGTTGACAGTAAGCCATAATCTCAAAACCGTGGCCCATTGCTGGGAGGTCACGGCTAAGGAGTTTAAAGCAATCTGGGCCTTAGGACGGACATCCACCAAGTTAGATACTACCATGTTCACTACAGTATACACAACCTTAGTGAGGACCAAGCTTGAGAACTGCGTCCAGGCTGCAAGCGCCTGTCTAAAAAGTGACTTGGATGTCCTGGAAAAAGCACAAAGGGCAGTTACCCACTCAATTCCAGAACTCTGTGGTTTACCATACAACGAGCAGTTTGAAAAGCTAGACTTCTTTACCCTGTCCTATAGCAGATTAAGAGGTGGTCTGATTTCGATGCATAGAATGCTAAGAAATGATTTTGGATCTAATATGTCTTCTCTCTTCCTTATCACCAGATCAGGACATGTTAGAGGAAATAGCAGGCGGGTAGAAAAGTCAAGAAGGAACAAAATCCCGTGGCATACAGGTTTTCACACCGAGTCATCAAACCCGATGCAGTGGTGTCCACACCTTCAATCGAATCATTCAAGAGAAGACTAGACCTCCACAGAAGCATACTAGGAAAGGAATAAAATGGGCTGTAGGCCTTCGGTTCTTATTACACAAATCTGAATCTGAAGCCTGAACAGGTTGAAGGATGACACAGGTATTCAGTGTTTGACAACGCTTCTACCAGTAACACCTTCTAATATGATTCGTTCCCACCCAGAGAAATCGAAAGACAGAGTCGAGGAGATCGGAAGAGTATATGTGGCGATAACCAATATATCGGAATTCTCTGATCTAATCTGGCTAGCGATTGCGGTTAATGTTGAGCACGGCGTTACCACACGTGATCTGGTGCGGATGCCTGACCGAGCGCCTTCAGCTAGATGAGTCCACTAAAACATATGGTCAGCATCCAATGTCGAAAACTTACAGGGCTATTTATTTTGGGGATTTATTTACCGCTACAAGGTCACATCAACCTAATTGCTGCCATTGCTCACTTGTAACTAGGATCTTAAAAACATAATTTACGTACGATAACAAGTAAAAGTGATATGAATTGCTGTCCTTATTAATGAAGACTGGTTTATTTGTTGCGTAGACGTTTAGTTGCAGTATTTACACCTTCAGGCGTGAATCGCGGTTTCTTGGAGTAAGTTCTGTTAATGTCTGTTAATTTCCTTACTAAAAGTATACACGTTAAAAGTGGTCCATTGTTGCTAGATTCGGAGGCATATTAGGCGACAGCTTCTTTTATTCCGTCTGGAACCATCTGAATCTGTCAATCTCTTTGTTACTGGTCCTCGTTGGAATCATGTGTATGGATGATCTGAAACTAATTAGTTTCACCATGTAGGCTAACAATTAACTGTTAGCCTACATGGTGTTCGGTCATAAAATAGTTTGGGATGAAAAGAATTTAGCCAGTAGTGATAATTAGTTCCAACTTGGGTTACAATCTTTGTGTATGGATTATTGGGGTTTCCATCGCGAACTGATCCAAGAATATAATGGACGACGAAATCTGGTCCGTCCATATAACTTACTCCTGCCTCAATTCGTTTCTGAAAGTGTATACCGATTCGGCTGGTACTACTTGTTCGAGTAGGGTGTCTCAGACGCTGATCACTTGGTAAGGAAAACGAAATCCCACCTTATGTCTATTCGGTCTCTGTTTTTGAACATTTTTGCGAATGCCTCGAGAATAGCCTTGAGAGAAACAAAAATATAAAGCAGTTTAACACCCGAGTCGAAATTTAAAACATCAAATCCGCTTTCGTAAATCTTACTAGTCTATCAGTATGCTTTAAGGCCTACCCAGAACACCTAAAATAGGCTCTAAATGCATAATGGTAAAACCAGATTTCTTACCCTCTAAGCATGCAGTCTCATCACTTCGTTTGATTCCCATAGGTAGTCCTTACCATCATTGGCTTCTTGAGTTTTATACTTTGTTTTTTTCTGCCGCAAACTGACACTGTTTGGCTTTGAAATGAGAGTTTTTATTATAAATGTAAAATAATAAGGCCTTTAATAAGTATGAAGACCCACTCAACAGGCCTGTGTAGACCTGTTATTAAACAGCATTTGTCGTAACTCTTGAGATGAAGCAAATACTTTTAAGAAACACCGTATTACAATCGATAAAACTTAATCTGTGTAGAGGAATATTCGGTTAAAGCAATTGTTACAGACTTGAAGATTCAGTGGTATTAATCACCTGGATTGTGAAAAAGTCTAGTCGTTAGATTACTGGTTTGAAGTAGGAATGGCTAAACACACTATTACCCAGTCAATTTTGACACATTTGACAATGGCACTGCGAGATTACACTGTCTCCAGCGTTATGGCAGATCAAATCTATCTTGACATGTGTAACAACGTGCAGTCAGCTTACTGGACAATCGCCGAGCAATCAATAGCATCAGATATCGATAAAAATATGATTAGTGAAGTAGTTGGATGCGTCGACAACTTCACTTATCTTGGAAGTCTGATCAGCTCTAATGGATTGGTGTCTGGCGGAATCTTTGGACAGATTCAGAAAGCTTGTTTAGCTTTCGTCAACTTACGTCATCTATGGCGAAGGCGAGATATCCGTCTATCAATTAAGGGAAAAGTATACTGCGCGGCAGTTCGTTCTGTTCTACTTTACGGCTGCGAAACGTGGCCATGAAGAGTAGAAGATACTCGTAAGCTACTAGTATTTGACCACAGATGCCTTAGAAATATTGCTCGCATCTTCTGGGGTCACTGGGTAAGTAATAGTGAGGTTGGACGCAGGGTATTAGGGAATGATGGTAAATCAGTTGATGAGGTTGTGAATCTTCATCGACTGAGATGGTTGGGCCACATGTTGCGTATGCCTAGACACCGATTACCACGACGCGGAATGCTGACTAGTGTTGGGGATGGTTAAAAGAGAGTTAGGGGCGGCCAAACCAAAACGTGTCAGCAGTGCTTAAAGTCACTAACTTCTAGTGTGAGCCATGTTGGTAGATGCAGACTACTTGGTTGGGTTCGCGTGACTATCGTAACCAATGATTGGAGACTGGGTGACATGGCTCATGGCTGACTGACCTTCGCCAAGGTCACCTATAGATGCAGTCCCATGGTAGCCAGTGACCAGCAGTTGGTTCATATGCCATTTGTTCCCTCAGGACCCTGAAGCCCATATGCACCATTGGTTTGGAATCAGAGTTTTCCAACTCCCCTAGGTGGACTCTCCATATCCACCAACACTGTTAAAGCGCCAGACATTCGCTTTTCGTCCTCTCAATTCCGTAAACAACACCCCCGCCACGAGAAGGCAGTGAGTAGGACTTCCCTGGCAGAGGCTGTATACGCGTGACCATGTGAGAGCATTCCGAGAGGGAGAGCGGACTCTCTCCACTCTCGGCCGTACCAGGGCATTTGGGGGCATGTGGAATGTGTAACAGTCATAAGCCTTCGTCATATTTAATGTCGATAACCATCATGACATAATTAAGCAAAATTAAAAGTTACAATTAGTTGTATTTATAGCTTGAAGATGGCAATCAAGGAATGTGGAACGCTTTTACTTATGGTAATGTGTAGCCAATATGTACCTTTCTCATTACTTTCTCTAGGAAGTGTCTTCAAGTAACACGAACACATGTGTAAACTATTCTTGCATATGGTTGCATCAAATGACTAGTCTGATGCGTTTACATCATGTCCCTAAGGAGCATTTAAAATATATTTCGTGAAACTAGTATTTATGTTGTCCATAGTTAACATGCCATATCTACCGAAAAGAAACCTTGAGTGATATTTAGTTATTCTTTATTTGATCTAACGTTAAGCCTCAACACTGACAAATATAACTCTACATTTTCTTGCTCTGTATAAAGCTTATTTTTACTTATAAATTGAAAATTTTTAAACAGCAATACTAAAATATTTTTCGAAATGCTGCTTCACAATCCTCTAGTTTTTGCCTAAGGTGTTTAATTAATTGAGTTTCAGAAGCGTCGTTTAACAAGACTCTTGTCTTTTTTTCGAGCTAATCGGATATACATGTAGAAAATAGGTGTTAAATCATTGAAAAATTACCAAAAATAATCAGAAGCATTCGAATAATAAATGAAAAAGTTTATAAAAATGGAGCGATATTACTTGATATGATAAAACAAGGATTATTAAAGGACTCCAATTATTGGATATAACAGTCTTTAACTGGGAGGGCGTTGTTTCAAAGCTGCCGAAATTTTCCTAGTATTTTATAAAATGGATATTTTTTTCACTTAGCAAAATGATCAAAAGTTATCAAGGAATTAAGCTTCGAATAGTTTCGGACGTAATAAGAAATAGTTGTTTATACGATAAATCCCAAAAATAACTTTTTATTCTACTTGAAAAAAAAGGTTGGTGAATAGGGTAATAGTTAGCACTTACGACTTACAGAATTAGGAGGGGCCCTAAGACCGTGAAAAATTTAAGAAGTAGAACGTGACTCTTTCGTACACAGGTTAGGTTTAAAGCGGTGAGTTGCTATAGCTTCAGCTGTGCATAAATTCTTTACCCAAACTTTCGAACTACTTTTAAATTTGTAGATAATCTTGAATGTCGATTCTCGCAATTGCACGTGACGAGGATTAACCATATGTTCAAGGATTGAGCCGCTGAATGATTTGCATCCCTCTTTAGGTAGCTATACAACATAATGCTCGGATATTTGTTTGTTGTGTGCACACTTTGTATGGCCAGTATAAACTCCTCCACAAAAACAAGTAAACTGAAAAATGCACGTTGAGGTAGCCCAAAGCGGAGGTTTGTCTTTTACACTTAACCGAATGAAGTTCTTACTGGAGAAAAGAATTCGGAGATCCGCCGAATAGTGTCTCTTAGGGATCTGGATAGTCTGTTTATCTCCGCAACCGTATCTTCTTTGTTCATAAATAATACTTTCTTTAAGCCTATGAGAGTACTTTTAACTTGGCATTTTGATTCCAGGATATTATCAATGAACTTGGTCTCAAACCATCTTCCTGAAGTATTTTTCGAATTTTATTCAGCTCACCCTCGATTGCGTCTTCCGTGTGTATTCGTTTTGTTCTTGAGGATAGAGGACAAATTAGATTTCTGTTCCTACTCAACAGCACCCAACTCTGGAAATTTTTATGCTGCTCATTCCAGGGTGGCTTTATGAATATCGATAATCGTAGAGATCCATATGGTTTTCGTCTCAGTAAAACACCAAGAAAATAAAGTTCCGAATCCGAACGAGGTTTTATTTTGAACGTGATTGGATAGTGCAGTTATTGAAATCTTTTAGTACCTTATTATGGTCACTTTTCGTCACAAATGATGAATAGATTACCCATACATATTTTATAAAAACAAAATTTTCTCGATCGTGGTTCGAACGATAGTGTCCTCTATCACGAAATCAAAAGACTTGATTTCATGAATCCAACAACCAAAGTCAATGTATTGGAAAAAAAGTGATATCGTTAAACCACTTCTCTGTTCACGAAACAATTTATTTTTTATACGATCATACTGACCATGAAAAAGTCAACATCAAAGTTGCAAATACTACCTAAAAGATCTACTACTAGACAAATAGATAATGTTGCATTGGAATCATTGGGTCCTCTTGTAACAGACTGTTTTTCGGCCAACCTACAGAACATTGTCCTTCGAGCAACAAGCGATAAGTCTTATTTTACTAAATAATGCAATATCCATTTCACGTTTTACTTAAAAACTTTCGGCAACTAGTTATTCTGAATCAACGCCCCCCTTGTTTGTAGACTGTTATATCCAACGATGCCATACTACTTCATTTTTATGAACTTTCCTACTTGATACTTGTGGTTATCGTTGGTAAATTTGTTTTCTTTTATTGTTGACTAATACATGTAAAAGATTACCCTTAAATATGATTGTAAAGCTCAATAAAATTGATATAATTGAAAAGAGTTTTCTTCGCTAAAACATCTTCATTCTTTTTTATTAGTCAGTGGGTTTCGTTTTTATTCAGTATTTGTTTATCAACATATTTCATATTTGACTAAATGCATAATTACAATTACAGAAGCTATTTTTCAGAATAAAATGACATTCAACCAGTTTAGATGTCTACATACCCGTTGAATATGATGTTGCAACACTTGGTAAGTCTGGTATAAATCTGCGTGTCACTACTTTGTAAGATTCCAATAATAATTTAGCTTAATCCTTAGAATTCTCATTATTTAAAAAATACCTATGTATAAGAATGTTACTGGTGCTCTAATGTCTTGATTACTGATTTTGTCATTTGTTCGATTGATAGTTTGTGTGTGTGTTGATTACTCTTGTCTTTGCGAAACGAAATGTATTCTAGTTGTTTAATAGATAGAAAATAAAACGTATGGTCTAATACAACTGCATCGTTTAGGTAGTATCCTGCATTCTACAGTAGTATCTCAAGGTAAACATAAGATGTTAAGCAGAACGGAAGTCATCAACCGATAGATTGATCAAAAGCTAAAGATGTATGTAGAGATGCCCTTGTTTTATTAGGTCACTTGAGAATGATAACCACTAATATCAGTTATCTCGTGAACCTCAACTTATCAACCACCTACATTTCTCTAATATAATTTAAACTGGCTACTGGGATTCCTCCACTTTCCTCATTCAGCTACTATTCCATTCAAAATATTAATTTTCGTTAAGAAGTAGCTTTCCCATCAGCGTTCTTCATTTTTTGTTTCCAATTCTCTTGACCGATTTTCTTTCATTATCTAAGACCTGTAACTTCGACAGCATGTAGACAAAGGATCTATCACACCTAAATGAATGATTTCTCAAAGATATTACTGAACAAGTATGAATATTCATAGTATTTGTATTTGTTGGACGTTCGACATTCATTTCTTGAGCGATTTGCAATCGCTGACAGCAGTTCACAATAAAATTAGACCGAAATAAACTAAAAAATTGCGGTTTTTATTAATTTGATTCTCAATTATCTATATCTAACGTAAAATCATTGTTATTAAATCAATTGTGTTTTGTTTTTGTTCCCTCACTAGCTAACTTACGTACGTTCATTTTGCTCAATTCGATATGTAGTTAAATTTTTACCAACCGGTTCGTTGGCTCCGAGATTAAATATTTATAGTCATGTATTATTAAGTAAAAATGCAAAACAGTATGATGATTGTGCGTGTTCGTCATCAGATTCCAATGTGGTAAGCTCATTTATTATTATTTTATTTTTATTTGAACTTATTATGTTTATTTTTCATGTACAAAATTATGTACACTTTATATTTGGTAAGTATATTCGGTTTTTTATTATTAATGAGAACAGGTCCTTCCTGTGTTTATTAAACCTAGCTTTGCTCATGTTTAATGACTGGCGGAGTTTCATCATCGCCATCTTCAAAGGACCACTAAAATGATATCCGGTGGAAAGATCATGGTAGTAATGTAACCCGGCAATTTGTTTGGATGCAATTAGTGTCATCGTCTTGAAACACCAGCCTTGGTGAAATGGGAATGTTTCGTAAATATCATCCCAGTGGCTTCTGTATTAAGAATTAATCACCGACTCTAGGGCAGAATAGAAATAGAGGTGGTTAGTTAATGAAATGACACCGTGGTTTGAAAGGTAGTTCTGTAAGACTGATATCTTAGTCTCCCTCAATGTTTTATCACTTTTCACTAATGTCACCCCTCTTGTGGAACCATTTGTCTTATCCACAAGTACATCAGTAGCGCTATGTTAAACATTAAAATATAATAAATAGATAAACAATTACATGGGCATGGCTCATGCTCTAAGTGTGTAGAATATCGATTCCCTATCTAGAAGTATTATCATAGAGAGATGTATCTGCTCGAAATCGTTTGCAATGGCGCATGTGCATCCACTCTTTGTGTTCTCCCAAATTCTAATCTTCTGAATTCTTCATGTCCCTTTTTTTCTCTTTCCAAGTTTATTTCTCTGGATTATACTCCCTGAATAACATCTTCAGACCCTAAAGTTTCCGATTACTGCTTATACTCTTACTACTTCTACCACTACGGGATTTGAATCGACAACTGCATCTCTGTTCTAATGTGGTATGGCAACTCGAACTGATGTACGTACGTACGAAGTTTTACGTTGTTACTGACTGTATCTGCAGTGTACATTTTACGTTTAACGATACAATTTGCAAGGATCTTCCCCTATATCTCTTAATACTTAATTAATTTATGAATAGCCCCCAAATGCCCTGGTACGGCCGAGAGTGGGGAGAGTCCGCTCTCCCTCTCGAAATGCTCTCACATGGCCACGCGTATATAGCCTCTGCCAGGGAAGTCCTATTCACTGCCTTCTCGTGGCGGGGGTGTTGTTTACAAAAATGAGAGGACGAAAAGCGAATGTCCGGCGCTTTAACCGGATTCCAAACCAATGGTGCACATGGGCTCCAGTATCCTGCGGGAACAAATGGCGTATGAACCAATCGTTGGTCACCGGCTACCATGGGACTGCATCTCCTTACGATGCTCCACTGCCTTATGGATCAGACCTTCAGGTCGAAGACTCGGGGAGTGGCCCCCTAAGAAAACAACCTGCTTCGGTTTGGGTACCCGGGCAGTATCATAGCCCTCACACATATCGAATGAGATTTGCGTGGCACATATGTATTTGGTGCCTCATTGTACCGATTTTTATATGTTAAAATAAATTAATAATAAATAAATTTATGAATAAGAGATCAGTATTGTTAACAGTAAATTATAAAATGGATCTTAATAAGAATTCCTTTGGATAGGAATTCGATTCTCTAGTAGTTATTAAAAAATTTTGATAATTTCATTATTTAATGATCACAATAATTAATCTATTTTTTTGTTATTTATTCTACATGTTATTTTATTTTAGTTATATACTTCAAGTTATACAGATCTTATTAACAGTAATGATGATAATTATGACGAACAAAATCGGAATTCATGTCTAACTTCACCCTGTTATAATGACAATCGAAATACTGTTTTAAATTCATTTTCTATTTCTAATTCACGTAAAAGTTTTAAAAATGATCAAGAGTCTAATATTCCAGTGTATTATGTTGATTCATTCTCCAATACATATACTAGTTTCCCAAATTCTGAAATAAAATCTTTAAAAAACAATACTGGTGATAATGATAGTCAGAAATTAATTATGAAATCATCAAACAAATTACAGTACAATAATTATAGATATCGTCGAAAAAATAAAAGAGGTATGTGAGTTTATCTTTTGTATATTTTCGGTAAATTGAATGTAAAATTTTGCGTACTGTAGCAAAAATAAGTTTATGGTGGTAGATGGTTAGAGCTGATCGACAGGAACTTCTAGCTTAGGCCTTGTGCTAGTCGATACTTATTAGCAAGATGTAAGTTGAATCTTAAGGGAATCTTACAGAGCGAATCAGTTCCCGCAAGATTTTAGGTACACCTTGCTTACGAGGGTCAATCATCATCTCGGGTATCCTACAGATTAGTTCCAACCACTTAACATCTCAGTTTAGTGGACAAATTGTTCATATACCAGCACTAAAAGAGGACTTGAAAAACATGACATTGGCCACTACTACTCAGTAGTCAGCAAATGCTACAATAGTTTAGTAGTTATATCTCATAATACTAAAAAATTAAACAACTCAAGTTTGAATCCCGCATAAAGCATCAATTCTCTCAGGATTGCTAACAAGTGTAAAGTAGCACGAAGCGTAGATTGAGCAATGTTTCCTGCCGATTTTTTCCAAATATTTAACATTATCAGCATAGTGCAGGTGTTTTTAGGTCATTTAGACTGATGACTACATTGCAACATGGAATGCGACCAGCATTGAAGGATTAGGCAAACATGGGATTGGTCATAGCTCCGTGACTGATCATTCGTAAAGATCTTTTTTGCACACGTACTGTAACACATATCAGTGTTAATTACATTAAAGTGCAACTACTATGTCATTAGCTTATACGATTGTCGCGAACTACGATTGTCAATTTAGATACTCTGACTTATACGACCAACTAATGACGCATACATCAGCACGAGCAGCCTAGAGTTCTTATTGGTTCTTTTTCTGCCTAGTCCTGCCTGTTAGGTCCAGAACATCAATATCAGCCTTCACTAACCGAATCATGTACTTCAAACATAATGGGTTTATGTACAAACCAACCAGATCACATCATACTATAAATAGAAAATAACAATTATACAAGATCAAGCCCAAAGTGGCTGTAATTGTGAGAGATTGTTACTAATAAATTGGGAATATCTCAAAAATAGTAAGTCGTATGATAATAGTCAATAGGTCAAACTAAAGTTTATAATGAATACACATATAATATAGTTACTTAATAGTCATACAATAAGAATATACGTATAACATTAGTCCATCGATAGATCCCATTAGTTACCTTTCAATATTCTCGTCGGGATATAACAGTAACATACACTCATCGTTTCCATAAAATGTTATGTTCATAGTAAGTGTTGTCTACTTAGAATCACTTGTACAACCAGCCTTAGTAATTCATGTCACGATCATAAGAATATGAAATATTTGAAGTGTTGCTGGATTATGACATTCATCTGTTAGATAATCTTATCTATTGAACTAATCACGGAAGTATACATCTTATTAATTTGCTTGTATAGCACAAACATTTCGGTAAAACAGATTTTAGATTCACTGACATCAACATACTCGAGGTCAGTTAGAGTCAAAAGATTATTTTCGCTTCTTAAAATGTTAATGTATGAATATATCTAGAAATAATTAATGATTCTACAATAAATAACAATTAACTTAAATTAAAACTCACATTCATTATGGTTAAACTCATCAACACCAATCAACTCTTAGCATGGGCAAGCACAATGATAACCTGTTCAATATGGTTGGACAGGTAAAAAATTTGTTTACAATTAACAAATAAAGCACAAAAACAAAGTTACACTATGAAAGAAGACTAGTTACACATTAGTAATAGAGTTGTTAGTCACAAATCTCACCGAAGGAATGCGCTACACAGCGTAAAATAACAATGTCTGTAAGAAAATAGAAAGAGATCAAGATCAAGTAATCAGTTTTATAAGTCGACGAAAGTGATATTTGATTTTAAAAAATCAGTTCATTTGGAATCCAAACAAAACAAATTTCGTTCAATCAGTAAAAAATCCTTTTATAAAGAATATAAAAGAAAACTAAAGTGGGTCCTCCACTGCATTTTTTCCGAATCATTTCTGAAAACGTCTCATGTTATTGAGTTACATGATTCCTGCGACCCACCCCTTCCAATTAGGCACTTGTACTAAACCAAAAGATCTCAGTCCTATACAAATTTCTCTTCTACACCATGTCACCATATCCATTTCGAGTGACATCTGTCCATGTTATTTCGTTGTTTAATGAAATTCATTCTCACAAAATGGGGTTCTGGAGGCTGTTGAATTTTATCGAAATCATGAAACCATCCAAGTTAGACCATCATTGAAAACCTGGGAGCACTGGTTGGGCGCCCACGTGCAGAGTTGTGGATGCACACTACTGGAACGAAACGACCGTTCAGTGCTTCCAGGTTTTTAATGGTGGCCTAACATTGATCGGTTCATGATTTCAATGAAACTTAACAATCTTATGGGGAAAATGCTGTTCATTTATTTTTACAATTGATTTCTTTTATGTTGCATACGATAAAATTTTAAAACAAAATTACTCTTCCATCGATATAATAGGTGATTGATATCAGTCACTTTTCAATAAATAACACGTAGATTCTAAGAAAAAACATGCACTCTAAACAATGGAGTTTTGAATTACTATAATTGTAGTAGTAAGAACAAAAACAGTGAATACAGTTATAAAAAAGACGCATTTATCAGAAATAAAACTCATGATTTGGTAGAAGATAAACAGTGAATACATCTGTGATATTGCTACCGATTTCAAGCTGTATTATAGCTGAAGTCTCGAAACTCTATCCATTGTGATCATCATATGGACCTAAAACAGAAAGTCAACACCTTCGTACGACTCAAACCCGACTACTGATCAATGGCTTTATGAACACTGATAATACATCCGTTTTTGGCTTGACTTCTTCCAACTTGTTCTTATGTGCAAACAACCACCACTGCACGTATTTGAGTTGACAGTTGAATATTTGGATTTGCCAGACTTTTCAATTGTCGTAAGCATGTTTATTTTTACTATTGGTGAGTAGTGACTTACTAATCGTAAACGTTTTTTCTTCATGCTGAAAAACATTTTTTTCTCAAATAGGAAAGCGCTTTAGAGATTCTACCAAAAATAATGGCAAACTGTATGATAATAATAATAGTACTTCAGACACTACAAACACCTCTGATGAACATTTTCATTCATCATCTAGATCAAATCGTATTTCACAATTGGAAGCTGAACTTTCTCGTTTAAGATCACAAATTGCTCAATTAATTTTAGCTCAAGAATTAGGTAAATCAAGCACGTCTGACGTAGATCGAGATCGTTTTCTTCATCGTCCAGATGCAGATGGTGAGAGTGATACTGCCACTACTACTGCTGCCATCGCTGCCACAGGATCACCTAGTCTGATGCAACATGATAAAACAAAGTTTTACAACAATCTGTCAGAATTTCCTATTCCTTCAGTTAGTTCAACTTCAACATCATTAATACTACCTCCACCGCCACCACCACCACCGCTCATGATTTCTTCACCTGCACTACAAGGAGGTAGTAGTAATTGGAGAGAACAATTGCAAGCAAAGCTAAGAAGTAAAAAGGTATAGTTGAAAGGAATTTAGTCCTGCCTATGTATGTCATTTTTCATTCACAGCTAGGAACATTTTTCATGATTAATCGTTGGTTTTTTTCGGTTAGACCAAATGACAAGGTTTATTGCTGTATACATCACATTTCATGCTAAAATTTTGAGTAGACTTTGAGCATAAAATTGTCCTTTTTAATTATTTCTCATGAGTATTTCCTTAAGATTACAATGTATTTGATGATGAACCTTTTTTCTACCATCTGTCGGAAAAGGTACTCATTATCGTGTGTGTGAAAGAGAGAGAGGATATCAAATAATTATTGCATTGGATTGTTTCCTTTCCATACACATATTCAGACATTTTTTATATTTAACCATGTTTTTTATTACTTATTTATTTAAACACATAAACATTGGTTCAGAGAGGTACCTATATATATATATATATATATATATATATATATATATATATATATATATATATATATGCGCCACACAAATCAATGAATTTTCGTCGGCTGGGATACTTCCAGGGTTCCCAAACCAAAGTAGGTGGTTTCCTAAGTGACTCACTCCCAAGAGGTCTGATCCACAAGGCAGTAGAACAACGTTAGGAGATGCAGTCTTACGACAGCTAGTGACCGAGAATAGGTCCATAATCCATTTGTTCCCTCAGGATCTTGGGGCCCATGTACACCATTGGTTCTGAATAAGAGTTTTCCAACTGCTCTAGCTGGTCTTCCGTGACCATCAACCCAGCTTAAGCGTCGAATATTCACTTCGGAAACAATTAAATTCTCTGTTTAATATTATGAATTTCTCAGGGAGAAGTAGCTATATATTCTTGGATTTTAACATTCCCGAATCTGTTATCACATTTAATACTGGTAAAAGTCTGTTTACATTCATAAATCACTGAGTAGTTGTCATGGTCATATTTGTTTAGTCTTTAATATTGATAAACCTCTGTTGATTTATAGGTTACTAGTCTAAGTGATCCAACATCTTGTGCACTATATTTTAGTTTAACCTTCAGAAGACACTGTTCGATATAGGTTTTTGTGGTAGTTGCCATTTACCAACAAAATGAAACTGCCAATCTCCAAGGAAGTGATTATTCCTAGTGAGTTGGAACACGAGTCTCCACGTTTCAGTCTTAGGCGTTGCCACTGATTTATTTGGACAGTGATCCATCTCCTGGAATACTGAGATATTTACATTAGTTGATCATTGAATATTGGTCTTTATTCTTTTAATCTTTCCTAATTGTAGTTGACTATTGATTATGCATATAATTTGTATTTTGGATGAATAATTTAACATGTAATTATTCTTTTATATTTGTTCAACTACTAATGTACTTCTTATTAGTAGTTCAGTGAATGCTATTTGTCTTTATACGATCAAATTTCTGTTGAACTACTGATGAGTTGCTATCCGGAGAATTTCATTTTTGGTATAATGATGGTGATTAATCGACGTTCAGTAAAGTAAATTATGAATTTACAGCTGTGGGTTCACACTAATACGTGGACTACTTGGAATGAATACCAAATCTATGAACATGAGAAAAACTTTTATTTTCTTATTTATTCTTCTTAATTTAGGAGAAATTGTTCAGTTATAAAATAACTTTGTATATCTTTTTTTAGAATAATTCCACGGATAAAACATCTACACCAATAAAAAGTAATTTGTCGACGTCACAAAATCCCGCCGATATGTCACAAGTATTGAAAGAATTACAAAGTGGATCTATTAAACTACGTTCAATACCAAGATCACCTGGTGGTACACCGATAAAACAAAAACAGTCTCCCACAATCAGGTGAGGATGTTTCGTTTATGTGGTGAGAGCGAATTTTCATCGCAGTTCTATTACCATTAATTGTGTTCATTTGTTTTTTGCTCTAGTGGCTCTGATCCATGTGCAATTATCGCTCGAGCACTACACTCTAAATTTTCACATCTTCGTTCTATAATGGACAATTCTATTAGTGATGAAGAAAAGAACTGTCAGTCGAATATTCATCTTGACTCTGGTTTAGGACCTGGATGTGAAGATATTTGGTCACCCAAACGTAAACCCAACGGTTCTCCCCATTCATTGGTATGTCATTTCTTTTGTCATACTGATTCTATCGAAGGGATAGTGAACGTACATCACATCTAATATATATTGGAAATCTTAAAGTCTAACATTCGAACGAACACAATATGATTATTAATGGACGATACTAATGACCTGAGGCCGAGGAAGATACTACAAAGTAGAGGTCACTTCAGAGCCGACATACCATTCTATTTCTTAATATACAGACGGCTATTTCGCTAGTGCTTCTTTTGGAGAAATTCTGGAGGAAAAGTGGTAGTATCATGCAATCTAACTACTAAGCAGTTAACTGTGCTATTCTGTACACTGCCATCCAGCATTATCAACATGATCACGGTTGTAAAGGTTTTCTCTGAGTAAATTGTCTAGGCTACGATAATGCACCTTCGTCAAGGCGATATAGCTCAGAATCGATCACAATGGCGTAGGTGTATGAACTCTCTGTCTTCCCTTAAACCGTGAGATTAAAATTGCTCTGTATCTTTCTTTATACGAACTAATTCTTTCTTCCTATATAATATCCTTGTATGCAATCTCTCCTTTATATATTACCACCACTGAATTAACTACTATGAACCCGGTGTTCATCTTGTTGTGTTAACGAGGTATGGCAACTTGTACCGACATATATATATTCCTGGTCCTACGTTGTAGCCGACTGACCTTCGCCAAGGTCACCTATAGAATATTACTCGTAGTGACGTTGGGACAATACGGAAATATCATTGTCTACATCGTCCTCTTCATATCAGCTAATGTATTAAGTACTCAAATGATTGTATGCGACTCAACACGTAGGGAACAACCCAGATATGCCATTAATACTTAACAAGAATATCACATAGTTGATAGCCATTTATGTTAACCTTCCCATTAATCAGTTCGCAACATACTGAAGTAAAGCTGGGATGTCGTGCACGGTTTTAGCAGTAATATATATAATTCTAATTTAACCATGTGCTACTTTCATTGACTAGTTTTTCACAGTGGGTAGAGTCAAGGTGGGACCATCCGTAGGTGTTTAAAGTGAGGATACTCCAACAAATAAATCCCATATGCCTCTTATATTCGGTTTAATGTGTATGTAATACTAACATTTCAATTCGTTCTTTTTCAGATTTTTGGCCAGCACATTCTCCGCCCAGTCAATCGACGTACAGACAAGACCAATTAAAACATCCAACTCGGATTCCTACGATGTACTAATTGGATGCTATGACTTTCACAATAGTTATTATTTTACAGATCCTGATTATATACCCTATCATACCTTGCCTACTCTTTCGGAAAAACTATGAGCATTGAAATAAATTGCTCTGCTTCATATGTTTTGACTTGTTAGTAATGTACTCAGACATTTTTGTTTAGAAAACTCACATCGGTGATGTTTATTGCTCAGACACCAATGCATCTAGTATATTTATCTCTTTGTCCTTTAGAATTAAATGCACTGAATGCGTTATGCTTACAAAAAACATCAGTAGAGTCACTGGTAAGGTTTGACCATGAACTGAGTCGAGACAATATCAAAGCTAGCAAATATCGTATATTTTGTGTTGAGGTTTCCATGATAAGGTATTGAATACAAAAAGTACTACGATTACCATCATTACATGACAGTAACCACTGTTTTCGTTAGAACATTGGTGGCGGATTGCACGGAACATCGAATTCGTCTTTGTCTTCGTACTAACCAGCCAAAAAAGTATAGGAAATCACATTTATATCACTCTACGTTTATTAATTGGGGTTTAAGGTATACAGAACATCTTTTCAAAAGAGTGGGATGTGATATTTAATATAAAATATTAAGGAGCGGATAGGTATTTTTGAACATTTTATTCCATGCTGCTGTCGTTAATCGACCGGCGAGGTCGCACAGACTCGACTTTCTCTATCTGGAAAAAAACAAATCTGCTTAGTAAGGCAGAAAGTAAGAAGTCAACTTAATTGTCATTAAGAGGAATATGTAACAAGAATAACAAACAGTCCGAGTACCTCAAGGTTAAAAATATCATAAGTACTACCTCTAGGAACAAGTTTATACGCAGGACATGTAAATAAGTGTGCGCATTTCACATGAAGCAGTTATTAAGTGCGCTTTGAATGCTTTAAGCAACAAAAATAAACAACCACAATTTGTAACTAATCAGCACAAAACGAATCAGAGTGGAGTGAGTGGTTACGTTGGTTTTAGCTACTTAGGAAAAGGCAGAATCTTTATGGCAAACAATAAGTACATTCGGTCTGATTAATAAATAGTATTTTGGAGGACAGAATTCGTTAGAGATTAAAGGTAGGGAACAGTAAAACAACCGTTCTGAACCACACACACTGCCCTTTGTGTTATCTCCCGAAGAGGCTATGAGTCTAATCAGGACTCCGAAATCGTCATCATATGACTTGGTTTATTTTGAAGGGTCGACGTTAATAACAACAGTTATCCTATGAACTGACAACTAAGTATTACCTCGTAGATAGTGTGCATTTTCTCACTTCGGAGGTTTCTTATAACCTTTCTGAATGTGAAAATCAAGCGAAGGCCAGCCAGTAAAAAGCAATATACATGATAGGATAGGAATAGCCTTTTACAAATAGATTTGGTCCATGTCGTAAATCAAAGGAACAATACGTTGCGAAAAATTACTTGGGTGAGGATTCACAGTGCGGTGGACATTTATGCCTAAGAAGTAAATGATTAGTTTACACATACTAGGCTTGATGTTAGTTAACTGGGTTTGCTGTGGCACCTGTAATCAAACTCGGTGTCACTGAGGAACGTTGAAGCTGATTAAGACGCTATCATGAGGCTTGACTATACCGTTTTATATGCGTTGGTATTGTAGTAGGTTTCGCCAGTGAAAATAATTACTAATGCGTGTCACCTTAAGATCCCCAGAATTCTAAACCCACTTAAAAAATGACAAGGCTATGAGGAATATATAAACACATAACTATGGATCTACCTCCAGCTGGCACTGATGAACTATATTTTGTAGGTGAGAACGTCTGTTGTTTTCCTTATTGGACATATCGTCGTTGATCTGACGAAGCAGGATACTTTGTGGGGAAGCACGGGCATCCGCAAGTTGTTTTGCTTTCTCAATCTAAAAGACAACTTATAACGATTCTTTTTTACTTCTTTCTTGTTCCTATTAACTATCTTGTCGATAATCTGTTGCCGCCTAGACGACTTCTGTGCCAAATCCTCCGTGAGATTCTCCATTAATTCATTTGATCGATTTACGAGCTTCTCTTTCTCTTGTTCACATTTAGACTTAGCTAAATGGACATGTTGCTCATTTCGATTTATAGTTTCCTGAAAGATTATATATCCCTATTCTTCAACTTACAGCCAGAACGTTAGATCGTCTTTCCCGAGCTTTCTCTAGCCTTTCATTTAAGTCAGAATCATTCCGAACATAATTCGGAGATGAAAGCAGGCGTAACGCCCTAGGAGACTGGATCTCGTCTCGTATTGGTATTTCAAACGACACACTACAATTCAAATTGTTTGTCCCCATCAGTAAAATACAATTTTGATCCCAGCAGACTAGTTTTAAGCGCGGTAATATTTACCGTGTCAAACAACAAATTCACCTTGAGATTTGTAATTCTAAGATTGCAGACTTTCTCTAAATATACCGCTGTCCTTGTCATCTAATATCTTAAAATAAGTACATAGGACAGTTACCTATGCAATTCCAGAATTATAGTGTTCAGCAGAACCAGGGTGGCCTAGAACATAGATATTTTTACTCTTTCTTCAGATGTATGGGAGATGAGCTGATTTTGATATAAAGAAATAATTTTGGGCCTGATACATCCTTTTTTATAAACCAATAGATTAGAACAGAAGAAGTGTCAAAAGCTGAGAACGAATAAAATCATCGTGGTATACGGATTTTCCCAAAAAACTTATTACTCGAAGAAGGAGCATCCCCACATGTAATTGACTTGTTCAAATGAAGACCAGAGTCTAACATAATATGGATTGAAAGGGGCTAACACAGGCCTTCGGTTTTCTGTTCTCAGCGTACAAATGTAAAAACAAATATGTCTAATCACTTGATTCTCTTCTTAACACTAACTATCCTAACATTTCATGCCATTTGTTTTTCTCTCTTACTTGGTTGTGGACAAAGTGAATGAGGTTTTTGACTATGAGCCACAATGTGGATTGTTGTATCATGTTCATTTCTAGCCGAGATAATGCGTCCACCTCCCGTATGTCTCGGCCTATGATATGATATCCATTGGCTTTAGCTTTTGATTCATTGGTTAGTGATTTATGATCCATATAAACCATGAATTCTCTGCCTTCAGATATATGTTGAAAACGCCTAATAGCTAGGTGTAGTACGAGTCCGCGTCTATGGGGAGAGTATCTCGTCCCTGCTTGAGTGAGTCGTTTTGAGAAGAACGCGATCGGTTTCCAGGCGTTTTCAACCAGTTAGTTAATAATACTGCCTACTACTTTGTCCGAAACATCCACCATCAAAGTGAGAGTGTAATAGGAATTAGGATACATCAACGTAGATGCTTGAGCTGGCTTTTCTAGCTGTTTAACGGCCTTAGAAGTCAGTTTAAATTCTTTTGATTTTCTTTTTAAAGGAGTCTGTCAGACGTTGCAACAGTTATGTATGACTAAGTATGAATCTACTGTAAAAGTTAACTAAACCCTGGACTCTTCTAAGTCGTATGAGAGAACTTGATATTATGTATGTCTAATGGTGTCCATCTCTTCTTCGATAGCTGTATTCCCTTTTGGGCTTACTGTGCAAAGTTTGAACATTAAAAACATATTTTGACGTGTATTCACCCCATCTTCATCCAGACGTCTCAACACTGCTCTCATGTGTTGTTTGTGTGATATTAAATCTGGACTGGTAATCAACAAATCGTCTATATGCACCTGTTCAAAAGACATATTTCTATCTTTAACATGAAACAAGAGACTGTTCAGGCACCTCATCTCAGTCGTTGCGACTTGGGGAGGGGTTATTTTTTCCCGTATTCATAGGAGCCTGTTTAGATCAGGTGTATGTTGACTTAATCTGGTTGATTTAAAACCAAACTTCCAGTGATACCAAAAGAACCATCCAGATTGTCTGAACGTTTGTGGCCTACTATGTAACATGGATCTTGGTGGTTTTGATGACCTGTTTCGGTAACTCACTTGCATTTTGGTGACAGTCTCTGTGGGACTTTTAACACACGCAATGCGTTCAGCTGGGATCGGTCCTTTTGATCATTCCTGATTTTGTGTATGATGTATCGTACGTGGAACTCTTGAATAGGCCAGTTCCATTGAATCCACCAGACATCGAAGCAACACTCCCAAACGTTCTCATAGATATTACTCCACCAAAAAACGAAGAAATTAGGATTGCCATCAGACAAATGAAGAGCAGGAAAGCACTAGGACCTGCCAATATACCATCTGAAACACTGAAGTCAGATACAGAAGTGACAGCAAACATTCTTCACATTCTATTCAAGAAGATTTGGGAGGAAGATCAAGTTCCGATGGACTGGAAAAGAGGACACCTTATCAAGATTCCAAAGAAAGACAAGTATGAGAATTACGGAGGCATCACACTAAAAACAGTACCAGGAAAAGTCCTCAGTAGAATCGGGTGAGAGATTCAATAAACGCACAACTTCAGAATCAACAGGCTGGATTCCGTGAGGATCGGTCGTGCACAGATCCCTGTTGAACGACCAATGGAATGGAACTCAGTATACATCAACCACCTTGGTTATGAGAAAGCATTTGACAGCGTGGATAGAAGAACACTATCTAACCTTCTTTGACACTGTGGTGTGCCTGAGATCGTGAACATCATACGCAATTTATAGGACGAACTACACTGCAAACTCGTTCACGGAGGTCAGCTGACAGATGCATTTTGGGTGAGGACCGGAATCAGACAAAGTTGCCTACTCTCCCTCCTCCTCTGTCTCCTGGTGGTTGACGGGATAATGAAGACATGTACATCTGAGAAGAATCACGGAATACAATGGACAGCTTGGACGCGACTAGACGATTTGAACTTTGCAGATGACCTAACCCTCCTATCTCCTACACACCAACAAATGCTGGACAAAATAAATGGTTTAGTAGCAGCCTCTGCATCAGTAGGCCTCAACACACACAAGGGAAAAACCAAGACCCTCAAGTACATCATGGAGAACACGAACCCAGTAATACTTAATGGAGAAACTGCTAAGAATAGGGAAGTTTCACGTATTTGGGTAGCATCATCGATGAACAAGGGGGATTTGAAGCATAAGTAAAGCAAGGATTAGCAAACCAAGTATAGCACTTTCACAGTTGAGGAACACATGGAACTCGAAACAACTGACAATAAATATTATAGTCAGAATCTGTAATACGAGCGTCCAGTCAATTAGTTCTACTGTGCAGAGCTGAAACTAGGAGAACAGCCACAAACAACCTCAAAAATATTCAAGTAATTATATACAATTATCTGCGCAAGATACTCAATATCTGTTGGCTTGATACCTCAAGCAACAATCTACTGGAAATCACCAAACCGCATCATGAGGTAAGCCCCAACATGGAATGCTGAAGAGAAACGAAAAAGAGGAGGGCCAAATAACATACCGCTGAAAACTAGGGGCAGACGTAAAAAGGATGAATATCAACTGGAAAAAGCTGGAAAGAATTTATCAGGACAGAGTTAGATGGAGAATGCTGATGGTTGGCCCATGCTCCTCCACGGGGGTTGACATAAGTAATTAAGTGCCGCACGTGATCGTTCTGGCTGACCTCTTTCAATTATTCTGTTTGCAATACGTACAAAGTTGTGGACGTTTTTGGAAGCCGAAGGTAGGTGGACAGATCGTGAATCTTGGTACGAAATTCCCGCAGATTTAATGTTGCGCCTCGTAAATAATGCTCCAGCCGAGCAAACCGCAATTCGAGGTTACTACAAACCAGTTCTGGGGGTCGAATTTTCGTATTCATCACAGTGTCTATCACCGCCGGTGACAAATTGCACTCATCCTCCAGAATTTCAGTTTGGATTGAGTATGCCATGTTGTATATGATGTTGAATTGGTTTCACTTCTTACTAAGTAATCCTATTACAAGCAAAACTGGACAGTTCGTTACAAGCGAAGCCTGCTCATGGGCCTACAAAATCAATAAAAATAAAAATGAGTTGAAATGGCTTTGACAAAAAAGGGAGATAGCCATTTCTGTATCAGAATACTGTTTTCAGTACTATGTTTTAAGGCTTCGCATATTCCCATACTTTCAGCTTCTTTTTGAACTACTTTCATTTATACAGTTTTCTTTAATCTATTAGAATGCTCTTGCTTGAAAAGTACCTTGATAATAGAAAATTAGACCAAGTACTCATACATTCATTATTCCACCACGAATGACTCAATTTTAACAGGCATGAACATTGTATGCTTTGCTTCTCGTCCTCTCTATTACTTACCGTGTCTCTCAGCCCCCTAGAGATATGCCACCAAAAACGCATATGCAACGGGTGATTTCTTCCTGCGCCATCATTATTGCCTCAGATATTCCAGAGAGATATAAGGTCACGGTTTATAGAAGCTCTCAAACTCACATGGATTTATTCCCGACTATCAGTTTCTCGTTGCAACGCAACCTCTATAAAGCGCGGCAAATGTCATATTGATAATATGGATCTTACTAGTATTATTTGCATTCATGTGTGAGAAGCGCTGCCCATCCCCATAATTTTATGGTCTCTGGACCTTATAAAATATCAAACTAACTGAGACCCACCACACCGAAGACTGTATCTTCCGTAACAATTTGACCTTGTTGGTAAGCCGGCATGCCTCATGTAACAGACTGCAGTTTGAGAACAAGTTGTTTTTATCATGATTATGAATGTGTTAATGTGACGTAAACCGGTTGAAACAATGATCCTTAAACAAATATTTTGCCATGAAGACAATATATGTGAAAATATGTATGAAAATTAATTTAAGGCTAGTCAGAACGCTTAATTTTTGACTAGGAAATTAGGCAAAACGGAAATTAATTATTTTTGTGTGTCAGTAGATACCTCCGTTCTGTCGACAGAAGAGGCCGTAACAGTGGTCGAATATTTTTTATCCTAATCACGAACCGGATAGTTGAGGCACGAGTTTGTTTTTCTAAAACACACGGTTTCTATAATCAATATAAAGCGATAGGAAACATAGGGCCTGAATAAAATAAGAATTAAAATGATTGGTATCTCTGAGATGTTTTGGCCAACTATCAACCCATTAACTTTAGTTATTAGAGGTTTGATAGTCACTTGTCTGGTTACTATAAAGGGAATCGCTCTATGCGGTCTCATTTTATTCATCAGTACTAGCTAGTATATTACACTTTCGGGTTACTTTCGGATTAGGATTTACTTTCTTTCTAAATTTATTGGAGCCCTTGAGAAATGGAAAACAGAAGCAGAAATTTCGTTTTCCCTGTTTGTTTTATTTTGGAAGACTGGTGTACATCAGTGTATTTAAAGACTAAAACAAAATAATTTGATTTTCTGTGAGTAAATTTCCGGCTAATGGCAACATCGGCAACGGTTGAGGCGAGTATTACTTGCGCTTTAATGGTCTGATTTACGGCAATCGACATGACTCGTTTTAATGTTATTCGGGAACGAGCAGAAAATATCTTCGTTCTTCCAAATTTCAAAATAATATGTCATCTCGGTGGTCAGTAAATTGTCTAACAGTCATTTGAATTACACAATTACGAACGATCCACCCTCCCAGGGATCCCATCCGTTGTAGAAGCTCGTTTATTTCATCCTCCCTTAAATCCACTATAACCTGATCACATACTTGGCTCCCTTCTGGCCATCCGTTAATTAATGTGTCGCTCAGATGAGCTGTCACTGTCTCGTAATTTAGCTATGATCTGTGAATAATTATCGACCGACAGAATACCAATACAAACCATTTTAACCAAGATCCACGTATCTTTGCAGAAGATGAATTTTGATACCGACAAACAAATGCCAATACTGACAGATTGGTTGACGGTGCAAGAGTAAATCAAAATACCACTCGTTATGAAGATATTTACTTGAAACTAATTAAATCGGTAGACAAAACAGTCATACAGGATTTAAAATCTTGAAGGATTGCTTACAAGATTCCCATTAGATGAAGACGCAGACCGAAGGAGAAAGTACAACATCCAACAGTTTGTGGTATTGGTTCCTAACCACACAATCTTTGAAGCGGAGCGTATAATTACTAAGATTTTCATTCAATGATAAACACTTAAAGACAGTTAGAAAATGATGAACGTGGGAATAATTTATTAGTATGACATGTCTCGGCCATGCAGGTGTGGCCCTTTTGTGTAACTTGTTCCTATTCGTATGAAATATAATCGATACGTCCTTGATCTATCCACCCTAATAATATACAGAAGATAAGTTGTATCGATTTAGATTAAGTCATTGAACGATAGGCTAGCTGGTTTAGTCTGGAGGTTAGAAATGTGTGAAACTAGCTACTTGGGGTAGAGAAGAAAACTATACTATCACTTGATTGATTGACGAACGAGAGAAAGAGAAGAACAGTCAAATGGAACACTGCTTGATTTATTCCCTATTCCGATTCACATAGGCTTAAATGATACGTGAATAAATAGATAACCATCATGACCAAAACGTACGAACGGTTGAAACAATACAATCACGCACAAAATGGGCGTCAGGGTAGAACAACAGAGTACCAGAGGTTGCACTTAAATTACAATGGCTTCGGAACAGAAAAGGGAATGGCAGTGAATCACACATCAAATGAAATCTTGTCGCTTACAGTATAAACTAGGGACAAAACTAAATGTTATTGTTATATAAGTTTTGAATTAAGTGGAATAATGTCCCGAAAAATAGCTTCCATTTTTTGTTACGGCGCTGTTTCCCTGTTCACATTGTTATTAGTTTATCTCCAGACTAAGTGTGTTCTTCAAATGTGCTAAGCATCATATTGCTGATTGACGATAGGACGAGTCAGTGTAGAAAATGATGTTACCTCCAATTAAGATCGTATAGATTAGGCGGTCACATCATGGAAAATCTACAATTTTGGGACTAGGTCTATTATTATAGTGACAAAGATAAATGTTCCAATATAGAATTGGGCCATAAATCTACAAGTTCAGTTAAGTGTAATAAAGCACGTGAGGCAAGATTGCGAAAGTATGACTCTATAATCTTATTCGAACCTCTGATATTACGTAAAACAGTAGAAACAGAAGGCGTAGATGTTTCTGAAAAGTTCACATACTACTTCTCAGTCTGTAGACTGGGTCATGGATCATGGTTGGGTAGGAGGTTAGAAACATGAGTTCATATATTGCTTTGTAGAGAAATATTACATTGTTCTTTAGCCAACGGTACCACAAAGGTTCTAAGTAGATGCACTCGGCAGCAGTCAGTCACGATATGACCGTAAGATCAAGAAAAGTTGAAAATATAAGCTAGAAGTTGGCAGAATAAGATGTCGGATATATTACGATCCCATAGTGAACTCAGAAGGAACAGACGTAGTGGAAGCTAACAGTATACGGTCACTGGAAGTTAGTCAGGTTTATAATTCAGGAAGATATCCCCCCAAACACTTCAAGGAAGACACACTACGAGGTGAACATTTAAATAAATAGAAACCGGGTATTTACCAATTTCTACTGGAAACAGGAAAGACCCATTCTGCTACAGACCATTTGCACCACTCTCTATATTATTATTATTATTATTATTAATGGCTTTATTCAATATTATATTTTGGTACAATATAGAATTCTCAGCACAGAGTATTTCAACAAGTTACTTATGCAAACAAAAATAGTAACAAAGACAAAAAAAAAGTTTTAAAAAAAATATCTGAAAAACAGTACAACATTCAAAATTAAAGTCATGTTAAGAATGCAGGTTATTGGCTAGATTAACTCTAACAACCTGTTCGTCACAGAGTATATTTGCTAGATAAGGTATTATAGAACTACTAGTCAATGATCAGGTGAGAGGAGGTTTGAACAAAAACGTCGTCTTCCGTGAAGTCGGACAGAGGTTTGAATAAGCAGGCCCTGAGCATCCAATAATCTTATTGCACTGCACGCCTAGACGACCTGCAGTAGCCAAATAACACAGACCCAAGTTATTTTTTTCCAACTTCGCAAAAGCTTCTAAAATGGTATCTCATACCCAGAAAACCGGACATTTCGGAGCAAGGCAAGGTGCACGCGGCCTGGAGTCTCAACATCGGAAGTTTCATAAGGGACCATCTTGGTTCCGCTCGTCTATCTGATCTTCGGCGGAACTAATCTATGAAGACGATGTGAAGAACTGGAGGCCCACAAGGAATGGAAAGGATTCATTTGGCCTTCAAAGGGACCCTGCAAGAATTGAAGAATACACAGCACGCAATGAGTTGAAACTGAATTTGAAGGGATGACAAGGGCTATTCCTACCAGAATTATTCACAATACCGTTTAAAACATGCTCACTGCTTCTTCTTCTTGAATTTTACAACCTCTCTGCGATCCTTCCTTTCAAAAGGGATGTAACTCTCTCAAACAAAATAGGAAGGGAAACTTAGTGAATGATAGAGCCAGGGGAAAAATCTCAGGAAAATAACTTCTGGTACCTATGATTACTCTCATTGTTCTAAAGGTATATTATCTTTCAATGACATTAAACGTACGAAGTACTTCAAGTCACCCTCGCTCGAGCATCCTGCCAGAACATCACATCCACCCTCCCCGAGGCAATCCTCGAGGAACTGCACATTAAAGAGCGAAAACATGGGTGCGTCTTAACGTTTCCTCTCAAACAGTTTCTCCCATTAAGAATACTCCCCCCGAACTATTCGTTGGGTAGCTTCAAGAAGAAACTTGACAGACATGTACTCACCCATGGATTAACATCTCTTACTTAGACCAGTTAATACTGATTCATGTCTCGCAACTTAATTACCGTTATAATTATCACATATTGTCAATCTATTGTTATCTCGCTTAGTATCATCTCCGTCCACCCTTTTATCCTCAAACTGCCTGAGTTAACAATTGACTGTTTAGATTATTTATTTAGTTCTTGAAAAAATCGTCTCCACTCAGTATTCTTATTTCTTCATCACCATCTTACGCATTACAAACAACCTCCAACTTGGTAATGTGATAGCTACTGGTATCCTGGGACCATATTGCCCTTAAACACATTACGAGATAAACGAACCCATGATAACTACTAAACAAGTAGAATTGGTGTAATCAGGTGGCTAGAATATCACCCACTATATACTACTAAAGACATGAATCCATACTGTAACAACAGGAATTGAGCTCTAAAATACCACTAGGTACATATGAGCACGTTACGAAGATATTGGTTACTGGACGTTCCTCTGACCTTGGTGCTAAGTAAAAATGCCTTTAGACCCTAACCATGTGGATGCTGCCGAAATTTCAGATACATGGGTAAGTGTAAACCACCGAAAATTATCTTAATAAGGTTCTGTCGAAAAAAGAATATAAGGCCTCAGTTTTCGTTAGCCATGTGATATACATTTTCTAAGTTCCAGTCGTTTAAATCCGAACTCCCAATTTTGGGTAAATTTCGGGGAAGTCCCCCGAGTCAAATGACCTTGACCAAGGTTTAAGGGGAATTTGGGGGAAGTATTGGGGTACTTCCCCAGGTCTGGGGAAATTCTGGGGTTTTAGTGCCATTTCCCCAGACCTTACTATTGCGGCTTCCCAAAAATCTCCCCGAAATTGGGAGCTCGCGAATGTCACCTCATAAATTATAATTTATAAGATCGCTACCGGTGAAGAAGTTGACTAGTTGGTAATGGAAGATGAGTTCTGTTAGTGTAATTAGCAGCTTTTTGTTGACTATACAATAAAGCTGGAGATTTAGTTCAGCAACCTTATGAAACATTCATTCTTAAATGTTTTATTTTTGGGAGGTTTTGACTAGCAAACAAAAAGTTATCAAACACATTTGACACAGTCCTTCATTTTACGACTTTTAAGCACCCTTCTATTTTCTATATACATTACTATTACATGTATGGTATAAAGTTTCATAAGTTCCATTAGAACCAAACATACTATGATACAAAGATATCTTCGGTCACCATAGCAGGAAAACAAATCTCCGGAAAATTAATAAATTCTGAAAAATTTTCCCGTATTTATGTATAGTAATAGACACGTCGTAACCTAATCTATTGTTTATTTGATTTCAAATATCACTATTGGTAAACTGTACACAAATCTGTTCACACTTTTAACGTTTTGCTTGGTAGGTTCCTGTCTAGACTAAGGATTTCTGCATGTCGAGGAAAATGTACAGAGTAGTGTGAGAGAAGCTGAAAATGAGAGGAAGAGTACGATTCATCATCCACATGGGATGCATTCATATTTGATGATAAAAGTAATGGTTAATAGTTAGCGATAACACAAATATGGGATTAAAACATCCTGGCAGTTAGAACGGGAAGTTTGTAAAATATAGTTTTGAATGTGTTCCAAAATCAATGGCTTTAAGCGTATTTGGTTTTAACTAGCAAGCTTCATTTCCGCTCTACATCACTTAACCTTTTTCACGCAACGAAATCACACTCCTACGATAAGTAATTGCTATCACAATAGGTTTGTCACTGATCTATATTTTTAACTCATGACTCGCCTAAACTTAATATTTCTTTGCGTCTAGTTTTAGAGATTATTAACTATTTCTTGTCTTTCACCATTATCTTCTCCACTACTCACTATTTTTTGTGGTTGTCAGTGATTCGGGTATACAAAAAGTTAATTCAAAGACAGTTTCACACGTTGACTGGTTTCCTCAGACTTTATGTTCATCCTTGTATGTTTTCAATTTATAGTACGTTTTAAGAACTATGTAACTAGTTTCTCCTTAAATACACCCAATATTTACAAAAGTATCACTTTATTTTTTGGAATTAATAATTATCGTACACTTAAGAATCAATAGCAACAGAATGTCGAGTCCTTTGAACAATCGTAGGGTAAAGCGTACAGTTAATACTTCGACTATTTTGGTGGTTTGTTCTCTGAGCTGGATGGTTTGGTCGTGGAGCTTTCATCGTTCTTCTGAACGACATCATCAGCACAAACTTCAGATAGAAGTGAAGTGTTCGAATTTCTCCATGTGTTTCACAGCTTGTTCTGTGCACCAAAATCATCCACCTGAGCTACAAATCTTCTCCACCATACTTCGACTAGTCTAAATAATTACATTCAAATAATTTTTGTGATATCTATGTGTCTTGCATATCTTTTCTTTATTAAGCCCTTAAGGGACTACAAATATTAGATATAAATCTGAGTCGTTACATGTCCTTGTATATTAAAAAGACTCGGTTAACTTTTCAGGGCGATAGTTTTGAAAATTACTCTTGCAAGGTACCTGAAATAGAATATATATATATATACCCAAGCTCCCAACTTTGGGGAAATTTTTGAGATTTCCTCAGGTCTGGGGAATTTTTAGGTTATTGTGCCATCCCCCCCAAAATTGGGAGCTCGGGGACATATATATCAAGTTAACCAGAGTACAAGATATTTATTTACACAGTCATTCACAAGGTACTTTTAGCGTTAGTCTCATATCTCTCTAGTCCCTAGCAAATGCTGCTGGTGACAACAGGATGTTTTAGCGGCCAATGGACTGTTTAATTTTCACTACTGACACTTTCTAACTCGGTTTTACCAAGAGAATATAATGACTGAAAATCCTAATTTTCGAATGGAATTCCTTTAGTGTCAATGCTCTCCTATACAGTTAATAGATCTGTTTCATCTCCTAAAAAGTGTAATTAGAAACACTACAATGTTAGGTTATTTTGAACTTCCTGCTATCCAAATAGTGTTTTTAGGGCAGTAGGACCTAAAGAAATAAATGGTTCAGGCAGTTTAATTCAAGTGAGTCATTACGACCTCTAATCTTAACTGTCATACCAATATAGTGGTTACGTCGTGTTACTGAGATTTACTTGAGCTGACGGTTATGTCATTTACTTATTTGACCTTTGAATCCGAAATTTTATGTATAAGCTCATTATCTGTTGTTATTCGATAACAGTTAGTCTCATACAATCCCAATAATGAACTTCATAAATGTTTTCGAAACATATATCATTGGTTTCATGTTTATTATTTTACTGCGAATTTTTCAGATCAAACTGAATTGGAATAGAACAGTTTTTAGCAGTCTAATGAAAGAATACAAGTTACAAAATTCGAAACGTCATGAATCGAAGAAACTTATTCCTTCCTGCCAAATGAGCTACTTTATTCAAAAAGTTAAATTCAAATAAATAAAATTCAATACATTAATGGTACTTTATGGGTTTGCTATCACTTACAAAATAAACTATATTGTACGGTGACAGTAATAAGGACACGAGCAAATTTTCTCTTTTTTCTGTCATTTTGAGAGTTGTCAACTTGGGGTTAAATGACTATTTACTTCACACCAGCCGAAAAAAAGGCAGCTAACTATCAGCGATAGTAATGATTTTATTTCATCTCCTCTTGATCTTACCTTGTATCTTCCATCCTTTTACACTAGTTTCCTCCCACTGTATCTTTTATATTTCCGGAAATATTGAAGGTTGAACTAACTTATTGCTGTACATACTTTAATCCCGTTCCAGTCAGTCATCAGAAGAGTAAGGTCCCAAGGGTTGTGGGTGCACCAGGTGATATATTGTATTTCTTACCTGCAAAATTTGCTTCTAATTATGTGTTAATTTTACTGTTATATTACTAATTATCCAGTTTCTGTTCAATTGCTAATTTAGTTAAGAAGTGTAATAATCTGTACTGATAAATTTGCTTCCTAAGATTTAATTTGACATCTTAGTCATTTCTATTTTGATTCATTAGTGTAAAACACACTAATATGTGCTATACTGGCCCTTCAGGAAGTTAATATTTAAATTAATTTCGTCTCTATAACTACTCTAACGAATGTAGATCATCTGTTTCTTATGTGTGATTCCGACTAATTGTTTTGTCCAATCTAAACAAATATTTACTCAGAATAAGCACCAAAATAAATATTCACCACCCAAATAAAAATACGAGATTGCGCAGTGATAAAGAAAGGATTACAGTGAAATAATTGAACAAATGCAGACAAGTGAACAAAAATAAATTTTAATCGAAGGAGCTGGCTAGTTAAAAAAAAAACGACAAGAAAGAGTTCAGCTAAGTGAGTGCCTTACATTTTTAAATAAAAATTGTAAAGCGAGACTAGTTAAGGACTTCCATTTCTATCTTGAGTCATATCTGACAAAGTTTCAAGCCACTGAGTACCACGATCTCTGGGACCCAAATAAAATAGTCGTGAGGGACCGACAGATGCCATCCCTATACAGATTTACTTCATATCACAGCGCCATGTCATAAACTGACTACCTCTGCTTTTACTAACCAGTCCCAGTGTCGGTGAATAAAGCACTATATGGAGTTTGCTGGGATGGCATTCTTAGCACACTTCCAAACTTTCGAAGCCAGATTTTTGAGATGATGATAGTAATTGGATTTTCATTGCACTCAAATACACATTGGTGAACCTCCACATCACTAACATGGTGTTGCTACTGACAACAAATCAAGGTTAGTTACTATATGTGGATAAAAATGAAACTGGATGAATAACACATAAACATTGGTACAAGGGGGCGTCAAATACATATGTGCCACACAATAACAGCCAGGTCAGCAATAGTTACCATTGATTTGTGTGAGAGAGCTGTGTCACTTCCCGGGTGCTCAAACTGAAGCATGTAGTTCTCTCAGAGGGCCACACCCTGAGCCTTTGACCTAAAGGTCTAATCCACAAGACAGTGGGGCAACGGTAAGAGACGCAGTCTCATATTAGCCAGTGATCAACAATGTTCGTACGCCTTCTGTTCCCTCAGGATCCTAGAGCCTATGTGCACCATTAGTTTGGGATCATGGCTTTCCAACTTCTCTAGGTGGTCCTCTGTAACCATTAACCCGGTTTAAGTGCCGAATATTCACTTTCCGTTCCTTCAGTTTCGTAAACAACACCCTACCCGAGAAGGCAATAAGCAGGACTTCCATGTAAGTGGCTGTGTACGCATGGCCATGTGAGGGCATTTGGAGAGGGGAAGCTGACTCCCCACTCTCGGCCGTACCAGAGTATTTGAGGGCATGGTAGTTTTAATATGTAGAATACTAAAAGAGGAAACCCAGGCTCTAATAAGTCTAGTTACTGTTAATCGAAAATCTATAAGGTTTGATCATTTACATTAGAAGTTATCCTTCAACATGTACTTTTGAGATATTTCGATTAATGTATAAGTAATATGACTGTTATAAGAATAATTAATTGTGTGTTGAATATTAATATTTGACATTTTTGTATACGGAACTCAAATATAGTTATGAGTCATGCAATCTATGGTCGTGAAAAGGGCTCAAGTCACTTTGACGTACATTTTAGGTTTAAATTATAAGCAGGATAGTGTTAATGTTAACACTTACAAGAATTCAAAACCATGATTGGTGAACTGTGAGCGCAGCGAAACATGTTTTGTAAATTAATATCCCAGTTAGATAATTTATTAGTTAGGTTTTCCACTGCATTTATTTCCCCGATCTTGAGTCCCAATACAAGTCTAACTATCAGGTTACTAAAGAAAAAAAGGTCTAAGGGTTTTTGTCAAGTTGGTCAAAGATTTTAACACCAATATACTGAACATTAGTGTTAGTTGGTCTAAAGGTTACATTCTGCATCTAACTCTGGAGGCCTTCCATCATATATGCCGGTTAAAGTATTTCACAGTTTATTAAATTATCTATTTAGATGAACATTTAAAGTAGATATTGCATAGATTATTAACAATGATCACATTTTGAAACCAGCTAAACGTTTGAATAATGTGTCTCAAGTAGTCTATTGGTGGATTAAAGTGATAACTTTGATCTAGCGATTTGTTTTGTTTTGGGATAGGGAACAACCTAGAAAAAAGTAATCTGGCTACAAACTTTTATTGCCATCATATTTCTGCCTGTAACTGTTTATCATTTATACACATCCCGTGATGTTTTATCCTCTATTCTATTAATCAAACTTTTTACTACATATATCTTAAATATACTAGTCAGTCAATATATAGTAACATCTGCTTTCGAGTCTAGTACTTAAATTATACTGATCATTGTAAGTAAGCCAGCAAGTAATCATACCAAGACTTGACTAATCTAATCGCACTGAAAGAAATGTGCTCCGGTCTTTTTTATGCCCGACAACTACCTACCTTGACCAGCGATTTCCTCTGGTTCATGAGCAGGTTGGAATAAGACTAAGGGTGTGCGAATCAAAACATGGCATCAATCCATGAAATCACTGATAGTTAGACTTAGCCATGTTATTAGGCACAGAATACCTTGTTGGAGTCCATGCGATTATCGTAACCGATAGTTAGAGACTTTGAATGACAGCTCAAAATCGTTTGCAATAGCGCAGGTGCATCCATTCTAAATTCCTCATGACTTTTCTCTTGTTTTTATCCCTCTGACTCTTTTTTTTTCGATTTGTGTCTCCGATGCCTAATCTTTCATATTACCTCTGATACTGTTACTATCTCTACTATTCTGAAATTTGGCCCGACAATATGATTTATCTGTGCTAATGGGGTATGACAACTTGAACCGATGTACATGAGTATAGGTTGTATGTTGTGACTGACTGGATTGAAAACATGTTAATATTCGATTTATTGCTTGCTGGATAATAAAATCAGTTAAATTTTATAAAGTCTAGTAATTTGTAGTAAAGCGTCATATGCACAAAATAGAGCTCTTCAGTTCTAGCATCAAATGCGAGTAAATACAATAGATGGGATCAAAATGTAGAAGAAATTTTGTATCAAAGGATTATGAAGATATATTTTCAGGAATTACTTTCACGCCTATATCTCTAACGTAGAATAGTCGTTTTGTTCTATAAAAAAATATTGATTTGTATAAATTCTTTTAGGTGAGACATCTGTTTATTTTCAAGCTCATTTTTATCAGTGACCATACAAAGTTTTCTTGTGATTCAAGAATCTATCAGAAATCTGAATCTCCTCTCATAAAACTAGTAACTCATAAACATAAATTTGAATAATGTTCGAACTACGAGATTTTTAAAGACATTTAACTTGTGAATTAAGACAATTTTTATTTAGAAATTTAGACGAATGTTTTCGAAAATTTGCTTCAAGTCAATGTTCAGGATAAAGTTCAAATTTGAAGATTGAACTTGCGCCATCTAGAGTTTGTATAAATTTGTGAATTGACAATACTCGAAGAATGCTAGAAATTCTACCATTCTCTTCTAAAACTCGATCTTCCAATAATCTTTCCTCGAGCTAAGCCGGCAAGACTCTAATTTATGGGCGAGCCAATCAGAAGCGTTTCAAGGTTACAGCGCCAACTTCAGTACTTAATGCTAACGTACGATCGGTTCGCAGGGGATTTTATACAAAACGTGATAATTGAGCGTCTATAACAAATAAAACGGCGAGACTATAATTTGTGGATGAACCAATCAAGTATAAGATAACAGATCTCAGATTTTGGCGCAAAATTTTTCCATCCATTTGGCTAAATAGAGTTTTGGCATTATAGCTGATGTCAGTTCGTGATGAAAACCCTATACATAACTCCTGACTAAGGCAAATTATGACAATTACTGCGAACTGGATAATAAAAGCACCAGTAACACTGACTGCAGCCGGGTACTACAATATGTATGGATGATTGGAGAGCGTACAGACTCCTGTATAAGTTTGGTTATGTGCATAGTGTCGTTATCCACAAGTAGCATTTTGTGCACTCAACAACCGGAGTGCACATAAACAATATTGAAGCTATGTGGTCGAGACTGAATGAGTGTTTGAGACTTTATCATGGCTCCAGAGGCCGACTATTCTGTAGCCATATGGATGATTTCTTCTACTGCTTAAGTGATATACATCATCATCATCACTCAACACCTTAAATAATCGGACTGTGATTATCCACGAAATTTTAAATGTTAAACAATTGTTTTATATTCAGGATTTTGAACTATTTCCCTTTTTTTTTGAAAAAAAAAGAGAAAGTGCTGTATATTGAAGTCAAATTTGCACTATAGTTTTCACTTTATGCATTTGAACTTATCCGCAACTGTCTTCTATAAATAAGTTAGTATAGTACAAACTAATAAGACATATGCAAAAGACATGTAGCGTGGTGTCGAGCTGAGATTAACTATGAACACCGCTACCAAGAAACACGTGCCAAATGAATCAGAAGGCGAGGGTTGGACGTAACCAAATAGATCCATAAAATCCCCGAGAAGCCAAATATCAGAAGGCAGTTAATGGACCAAGTCGAGTTATATTTGCTGGCGATCCCGTGGCATCGAGAGGATACCGAGATCGTGCCAGGATACAAGCTTGGTTACAGAACGTAACCGAATTCGCGCGAAGTTACAATCAAAGTGTAAGTATAAGAATGGAAGCACAAAATAGTTGTCATTAGCACAGTCAAACAAAAGCACGTTAAAACAAACACTGGTACAGTTGGTTATAATAATAATTGTTTTTATTAAACCAGTCGTGTTCTCGTGATGAATGTGAGTCACTACAGACAAATACAATGAAAGTTAAGACTCTTCAATCAGAACTTTTAGATAAATTACGCTTTTATATACAACAATCTGACATATTTAATGAATAGAGAATTAACCGATACAACATAATGAGTATTAAAGAATTTAACAATGATCACAGCTATATAAATGGATTGCAAATGTTTAGTTTGGAATAGATCTTCAAGAAAATTTTAAATTATCAAAGGAAAAAAAGAGCCTCAGTATTAATCCAAAATGTTGACTATTGTTTATTCAATGAATAATAATGTAAGAGAATAATCTAATACTAGTCATTCCATTAATGCTTGGTATTCAGGTTATTCATAATCAAAGTAGAAGAAGAAAAAAGTCGGGATTTATGACAAGTTCATCTTTGAGTAATTTTAAATATCACCATTTATTATTTAATTAAAACAAATAAATATTGATGAATTGAATTACTAATGATGTAATAAATGTAACAAGTAGATTAAAAGTGATATAAATATTAAATTAGTATATAAAGATACTAAGAATCATGTGTTATTTTATTTAATAATACAGTATTGTGTTCAACTATTCACGATTGATTAATGTCAAGAAAGTGGAACTCTAGGAATTCAATTAATGTGAATTAATTCAATGTAAAGTAGCATCTAGAATAGACATAAAACTGTTGGAATATTGATGAAGTTCTGTTGTTTGAGTTGGTTAGTTTTTTTCATTTTCATGAAGTTCTCATCTTTTTTTCTAGTTGATATCATCATCATCCTAAAGATGTTACCAGGATTATATAAAGTCTACTGAAGTTGTTTTTATTCATTAATTATTCCAGTTTATTAAAAATAAATGTTTGAAGGGATAATGAGTCACAATGATATACGAAGAATAAGGTGTTGTACCTTGATGATATATCAATGTATAATTTAATAATCTGGTTTAAATTTATCTTGCCTTCTTAAATCTCGGCATATACCTGACTTAATATGCA
This sequence comes from Schistosoma haematobium, assembly GCF_000699445.3. NCBI lineage: Eukaryota > Metazoa > Platyhelminthes > Trematoda > Strigeidida > Schistosomatidae > Schistosoma > Schistosoma haematobium. The sequence goes on from NC_067201.1 coordinate 9,994,984, forward strand.
GTCATATATTTTCTTGGAATTTTGTATGAACAGAGAAAGCAAAATGACTGGAGGAAATTCCAGAAATATATACCGAAGCAGATTAAGTAGTCTTTTATTAAAACAATCCATTTTGATTAATGAAAATTAGTTTATAAGCTTACTATTAGGTCAACCAAAACTGTTACTGAATAAGACATTCCTAGTCGATAAATAATTCTCTCCATACATACATATATAATCAGTAGCATAAAAATAGGCCAACAAATGAGTGTCCCATTTTTCTCGTTACGTTTACTACTTTTGAAGTGATATTTTGTAAGATCAAGCCAAACTAAAAGTTTTACAAACATTTAGCCCATTTCGGGTATAGATTTGTATATTATATATTTGGATTAGTTCAACGTTCGACAGTGGATGATGTGATTACAATGCCAGTAAATAATTTCAATCCATTTGATGATACTAGAGGAGGACAAAGGTTCGAGAACTTTCCAAAAAGGACACAAATCAGGAATTCTACCATAAAGATTTTTAGACAGAATTATGTACTCATTTATATCATTATAATAAATATATTTGGCGAAAAATTAAACTACTCGTAAGTAGGCAAATTTGTATTAGCAAATGAATATCATGCAAACACACTATTCCTCCCAGTATGGAGTTATCAAAAACTTTCGATAACATGGTAAGTTTAAGTAAATTTCAGAAATGAAAGTAAAGAGTAAAGCTTGTTTTAGAGGAATTTCAACTGGAAAGGAAAAGGAAGTTTAAGTTTACAATTATATTTGTTATTTTATATGACATCGTTCTGCTGCGACATTGATTACATAATAGGCAACTTTAGTAAATATGAATGGATTCAGCTAGATACAACTAATCACAATTGATTGATCACTGGGTGGTGATCAATGTCATGTGTGTCAAGTCCTTATTTAGTGCAGATCGAATGCTATTAATATACAGTGCCCGCAGTGTCGAGTCACCTAGACTGGTGGCCACATTGCAACATGATCGATAGCATTCGATCTGCACTAATAAGGACTAGACAAGCATGACATTGATCACCACCCAGTGATCAATCAATTGTGATTACATCTCAGTCCTACAGGAGGTTAGTCACGACTCGGCTAGCTCAGTGGTAACGTCTCTGACTGTGAAGCTGGGTGACACGAGATCGAGTCCGCCAGGGAGCACCAGTTCCCTCAAGATTACAGGTACACCTTGTTGACGAGTGCCAAGTAGCACGAAACCCGGGTTCAGGGTTTCCTGTTGACTACCTCCAACCACCATTTAGATACAACTAATTGACAACTAACTAAAAAATATTCAATTAAATGTAATATTAATTTGGAGGGAGGATTTATTGGTTGGATCGAACTCTAAAGCCTTTTACACTTATTTGCAACATATCCATAATGTCAAAATGCCGTCACACCGCTGATCAATCCTTTGTCAAACAGTGTTAAATGAACAGACAGGAACAAAGATTATGAAATTGTATTTGACGATGTACATCAATCTAACAACAAAAAAAAAACAACTCGTAAAACAATTGTTATTTATACGAACAAAAACAGATGTGCATTTGTGAATGTTCCACTATCGAGATCTTGAAAATGAACAAATATAATCAAATGATTGTATATATCTAGTGAACAGCTTATTGATGCATTACAAAAAATGTACCACTTTTTTTTAGTGATACAAGTTATACCTGGAAATAAAGCACACCTAATTCAAAAAAGATTTTACAGCATTGATTAAAAATATAATACAATGGAATGCAAGCTCATGATTGATGCTTCTCTAAAAGAATGCATACAGTGATAGAACTCATTGATGATATTGTGTGAATGTTATCATGTGATCCATTACTGTAAATCTCTCTCCCTACGTGTTCATAGATCTATGAATATTTGTAGTTATCTACGTAATAACATTCAAGCATTATTATTACAGTTATATTACTAATATTATCGAAAGTTCATAGAAATAAGTGACTTTTCCAATTCATAGGCCTAACTGATCCACAATTGAAACTTTGATTGTTTATTTCTTTTTTAGCTTTCTGATGACTATTGTCAAAATATGTATTGTTGGTGGATAACCATGGTGCCATCTGATGAGATAGTTATTTAGAACAATTGTTTACCTAGGTATTCATTATTTTGTTTTTGAATATGTTTTATTTTTGGCAAAAAGATATCACGAAACTATATTGTTTCATACTTCAATAACCTTATTTTGATTATCTAACAGGTAATTTGAGATAACTCTTATTAAGTGATTGTAGGAAGTTTAAAAGAAACTTAGCTTCACCTAGGTTTCGTGCTAGTTAGCGCTTATCAGCAAGGCATATCTACAAGAATAAGGGATTTAAACCCGCCTCACACAGTTTCACAGTATAATATTTTTCCATTAAACTATTTAAGCTACGACTGACCTCTCGTAGGACAGAGATATTTATATTGATTTATCACTATGTAGTGGTCACATTACAACTCGGTCGTTAGAACTTGAGCAGACACTAAAGGAATAAATAAATATGACATTAGTCACTAATTAGTGATCAATCAGTTGAAAACTATTGCTCACTTCTCATCTTATATTTTTTGGCGATAGATAACTTATTAAAGTTTATTTTCAAATCATTTTATATCATTGAATATTGTCGTTTTGATGAAGTTCTCAAATGGGATAATAGATTTTATTTAACTTATAGGAAAGCTTTAGATAGTAAATAAATAACTGACAAATAAATATGAACGATATACGTGGGGGTTTCCTACATCAGGAACTGAATAATGGCTTGTTTCCTATTTGATTTTTTTAAACTTGTTTAAGCTAATGTTAGAAATTGGTTATTTAAAGTGTTTGGAAAACTCATTGAATAATTACGGTCAGTATTTTGAAGGTTCTCATACCTTTTAATGATGGAAATAATAATAATAATACAGTGGATGAACCTTTGGTTAAACGTCAGGATGTCACAGTCGGATATTCATTTTTCAATCCAAATTGTAAACTTTTACTGTTGTCTCCTTTTATATTCTTCTAACACGTTCATACAACTAGTGTTTAGATGAGTCTTATGATGTTCTTAATTCATAGTCATTATTTGTAGAGTCTGTCAAATTGAACTTGAAGCAGGAATTCATTAAAGACACTAGTGAAATATTCATTACGTCAAAAAATTGGTTGTAATCAAACACAGAAAACATAATGAATACCGATCATGTTTGACATGAGACAAGAAGGTGCTAAATTCAATCTCATGTGAAGGTTTGAGTATGTACCGGTGAAAAGTTTCAAATTAGTATAAATCATTTCTGATCATTTTATATTTCCTTCCAACAGTTAACCATTATTTATACAATTAATTTGAATTGAGTACAAAATCTCAGCAGAAATCCAATTTAGTAAATACTTTACATTTGTAAATATATCTTTAAAAGATTCTTGAAAAATAACTTTTTAGCTGACCATTAAGGGGCGATTTGGTATATTATTATTTTCCAGTATTTTACTGATTATTGAAGTTATCCTCAATTGTTAACTTCTATTTTTCCGTATAATTAACCGATATAATAATTCTGAAAATGTCATAACCAAGTGGACGAAATGCACGTGTTTGATTCCAGTACTAACAGTAATCCATCTATTCTCAATAGTTTGTGATAAAATGTTTATATCGAGGAAATACTCACATGATGTACATATACCGGCAAAGAACGGTCACAATTCATTATTGATTATCAACAATAGGATGTTTCACACTCTTACTGATAATGATATGTATATTTTTACTTTTTAAACAAGCTATAGGCTATCTGAACTCAGTAGATGAGTTGAAGAACGAGTTGAGCATTTAAAGGGGAGGGTATTCAATTTTATTTCCAATGTGGATGTCAAAACTGGGATTATGAAGGTACATCCAGCTGACGAGTCCTTAATAGGACAAAACGCGCGTCCTAGTTTCCATTGCTAGCCATTATCCGTCTTTTATTACAAAGGTCTCACTTTTTAAATTCCAAATGAATTAAGCTTTGGTAGATGGTTAGTAGTAATGAAAACTAGTATCCTATATTTTTGCTTTCATAATAAGTAAAATCTTGAATCTCTATCGTTTCACAACTTAATTCATATCAATTCGTAAGACAATAATTCACCAATTTCAAACAGAAGTTTAAATAAACTAACAAACAATTTCGATCAAACATTTAGTACATACGAACAGGTTCCATTGTGCTAATGTTACTCCTTTTTTTCTAGAGAGGATACCTACGCTAAATTGTAAAATACAAAAAAGGTTCAGCTTACTACTTATTGGGACATCGCAAACATCTTATTAGCTTTTTTAATCATAATAACACATCAATAAAATTATGGGCTTATGAAGACTGTTGAGTTTTATAGTCTACATGTTTGTGTAATATTGAAAACTGATTGAAGTTAGATATTCAAACTAGTGAACACAGGATAAGTTGTGTAAGGGTTAAGTCCTTGCCTTTAGATCTAAAGGTTGTAAGTTCAACTTCAGATGGTGTCATATTGCATATTGCTGAGGAGTCCTATACTAGGACGATATATCTATTCATTACTTCTTAGTTCTCAATAGTTATTTAACTAAGATTATTTTGTTATGCAGATTTTAAAACAAATTAACTGTTATCTTCCAACAAAGATGCGAAATTCAAAAGTGTTCTCTTTCAAAATTGAGCGTAATAAAGCTTTGATCCTTCTATTCAGTTATCTTTTTCTATTAGTTTCATATTTACATATTTCAGTTGTACAACAATGATGCCTACTCGTCAACGTATCTCGATATATATATATCTTCTACAAATTGAATACATGTATATTGTGATTTGAATTACAATACAAATCACATGATAACAGTCATGAAACTTTCTTATAAAGGATTCTATCTTTATTGTATACATACAGTTGAAAGCTTCAATCATGAATTTCCATTCAACATGTACTAATGCTAACGATTACTGTGTAATTTGTTTTATCGACACTATATACTGTTCGTTGTATGAAGTGTTTTTCTTCTAATACAAGTGTAATATGTATATATATATACGTATCATTAAAGTATGATATTGGTTAATAGTTAGTAGTATGTATTGTTAAGTTGTTCACGTGTACAAATAGTGCTTTTTTATTATACAATTTAAATTAGCATAACAATAGTTTTTGTCAACATTTAAATTCACAATTTCAACTCTTATTCAATAAAATTTCGAACTAGTACTGAGTTCTGTGAATTACATAATTGAAGGTATCTTTGTAAAATAAAATGATTCCTTTGATTCAGTAAGTAAATACATTGTCTTGATCCATAATGATGCAGTGAATTGTATACATTATGTGATAAAATAAGATCGACAAATTTTGGTTTTCAGAGAATTTAATCTGATGATTTACTGTGTACACAGTACCTGAGTGAAGCTGTAATGGCTTAGCTTCGTTAATCAATCATCACGATAACCGTTATTATATAAATCCCAACGGTGTTTGTAATACGAAGGCAATAAGAAGCGGTGAATACAGTTTATTAGCGGATAGCAGGGATAACAAATCTACGAGCACATCGAGCTTGTGTGTATGCGAGCAAATACAGAACCGAATTTATAATCAAACTGATTAAGGCACAGGCTAATGATAGGATTTGAGTACATATATACATGAGGAAGAGAATAATTTATCGAGCGATATCTAAGCTATCAACATTTTTGCCAGAGAGAGATATATGCATAGGCTGTAATGTGATCAAGCGTACACGTTTAAAAAGATATGATAGGGATCATATTAATACAAAGAAATAGACGAATTTTTACCGTCTGTTGAGTAAGTTAATAAAAGAGCCTAACCAAAATTTAACCATAATCGAAATTGATTATAGGAGAGTTGCTATACTGCATTACATAGATGACCCAAAAGAATGAGCTAGAAATATCTGTTATTTTCATTCATTTAAACAAGAATTTGTTGGTTTTGTAATGCTCAATATGCAGTGAAAATACAATCAGATGCAATTAATGAGTATAGGAGAAATAAACTTTTAATGTTGAGTCTAGGCTCACAGTCAACAAATTAACGACTCATATTAACGAAGTCAGATTATCTAATTGGTATTTAACCGTTTGTTTTAATCAGTAATTAATTCCAATCAACAGTGTTATGTAGTAATTTGAAAATTTCGAATATAATATAAAGCATTACTTGAAATATAAAGTAATGTAAGCATATTGAATATAGTCACATAGTGTTAATTGGTCTTCATTAATTTAAAAAAAGTGGAGTAAGTGTTGAATAGAATGTAGCTCTTCAGCTTTAACTGTTGTTTGTTAAATATATCACTCAGCGTTTTATCGATTTAAATGAAGTCCCCTTATACTGTAGTGAACGACAACACTAGTCAGTACAACCTAACATACTTGAACATAAAGTTATAGAATCCCATAGTAAAATTTGAGAACCATACAATAAATTCTTCATTTGCAAAATGTCAATCAATTATCTCGGACTTGACTGCTCCTTCGTTTCCATACCAATCAATCACTGTTCTCGTTCTCTTTTCTTCGATCTTCTTAACCTTCTGTCACCAGGTATTACACTTACGACTGATGATACATACTACTTATGTTTGTCGACTTCAGTAGTACACACCCCAATACTATCGAAATTCAGTTAGATAATAAGTAATGTCTGAATATTGGTTAATACTAGAAATGACAAATGTCATGTAAATCATTGTGATTGAGTTATCAAACTATGAGATAAAGAATAAATAATTTGAAAATGCTTGTCATAATTAATAATTCAGTTCTATGATTGAGTGATATAATATAGTTTATGGTTAAATCATATACTCATAGAATTCACTTATTTTCAATGTGGAATTTCGAAATTTGTTAGCATGTTCTTAATTGTTTATCCTATACGTTGGATCATTAACATTAGAAGATGTAAATATTCCTAGTAATTAGTGCTTTTTTTCGACGATGATATCATCAAAAGTGAAATGTTAAGATTAATGAAAATTAACTGTGTTAAAGGTAATTTGACTTATTTTTACAGTCCACAATAAGAACTAACCGTAGTTAAAGTATCAGTGAAAACTAGAAAATCCCCAACATGTGTTTCATTATTGTATGGAACTTTTCAACTGAACCAGAACCTAGGTTTTATGTTCTTATGACTGATCAGGCCAATGATACATAAATTAGCATGAGCAGTCCAGAGTCAATTCTGAGTTCTCTTCTAACCTAACCGGTTTAGTTCAGAATACCAATACCAGCCTCCACTATCCGAATCATATATTTCACACGTATTGGGTTTATATACAAACAAACTAGACTACATCATACCATAAATAGAAAATAACAATTATACAAGATCAAGCCAAAAGGTGGCTGTGATTGTGAGAGACTGTTACTAATAAATTGGAAATATTTTAAGAAGAGTAAATCGTATATCAGTAGTCAATAGGTCAAATGCAAGTTTATGACAAGAAAAATGTGAATATACACATAATATAGTTACTTAATAGTTATACAATAAGAATATATAGAATAATAGTCCGAAAATAGATCCCAGCTCTTATCATTCACCTATTCTCTGCCCTGATATAAGACTAGGTACTTCAGGTCTCATGTAGAGCTCTTGATATTTTAAATCATTGAATCGGCATCCAATGGTGTTCATGTCTTTAATGGTATTCACAAGAATTTAAAGTGCTAGTTTCTATCTTGTGCAATAGTTATGGATTTATGGGTGTAGTTTATATCATTGGTTATCTCTACGATTGATTGGTCACTGACAGATGGCCAATACCATACATGTCAAGTTCTTCTTAGTGTTGGCAGAATTCTGTCAATAAAGCCTAGGTCAAGGGTTTCCTTTTGACTACCTCCAACCACCACCTTACATCTAAATATAGTGCATGTGATGCCGAATCATTCATACTAGTGGTCAAATTGCAACTTGAGCAATAGGATTCGATCAACACGAATATGACATTCATAGAATTGACAATTGACCAGTAATCAACGAATTTTAAAAATATTTTAGTCTTACAGGGAGTCAGTCCTTGCCTGAATAGCTCTGTGTTAACATCTCTGACTGTGAAGGTGAGTGACACGGCATCATAACCGCCAGGAAACATCAGTTCTCTCAAGACTATCGGTGTAGCTTGCTGACAACAGTTTAGAACTCAGAAAATTTAAATAACTATGACCGATTCATAGTATAAATTTATGATTTTCTTTCACCTATCATAGATGATGAATAATTTCGTTCGAGTGCTTGAAATGAATAATAATAATAGTGTTAATCTATCGAATCATTAAGTAAATAAACGGAATATATCCATTAAAACATATAAACGAGAAAGATTGATTCAGAGAAGAGTCATTTCAGTTTTCAGTGGATTCATTTTCAAAGATGTACAATTGTAAATGCATACTTATTCTTTAACATTATAATCACTAATATCCCTATCAATAATACTAATAACAATGTCTCACAGTACACAGTAACAAGATAAACAAAAGCGTCGTTCCTACTGAAAGGCTGCAAATATAGTCGTTGAAAGCTTGAATATTTATCTAGAAAATCAATAAATATTAATAATTATAAATAAACATTGAGTTACATGCAAAGATAAAATGTGCTTCTAAATGATCCATTTCTGTTTCTTTTCAGCTAAGCTAAATAGTGTTCTTGCATTCTCTTCGATAGAATAAATATCGAACGGTCTGTATAACTAATTCTACAAGAACAGATGAATTGGTAAATACACTTATAGAAGTGATCAAATATAAAAACTTACCGTTTAAATTGTTCCTGAACCTAAGTTTGATGGAGAATACTAACACTGTGAAACTTCTGTAAGGATCGTTTTTGTTGTTGAAGGAATTAGAAATTCTTCTCTTGAAGATATTTACTGTTTAATCGTCTTTGAAGTCGATGTTCATATAAAGGATTTTATTTGGTCCCAAGAATGATTTTACATTTAAATGTTTGAATTTTATATTCTTGTCAACAAAACTCTGTGCGTAAGATTAATTTGTCTAGATGACTTGTAAGATGTCACTAACAATCACTTACTGAATTTAAAAACAAAGTAAAATCTAATAGTGAATAACCAGCAGATATTACTATTTTTAGTAAGTCACTTTAACCATCCAGCTTAACTGACTCAAACTGACTTTTATTCCATCGACTGAAATCATCTCTGTATATAGTCTCAAATGTAACCATCCATATACAGTGTTTGATGACTGAATATTATTCGATAGCAAGTCTAGTCCCTAGTGGTAATTGATTTCTATTGAAAAAGTTGGAATGTGGTCACTAATATAAGTGACTTAGCATAAGTCAATGGTGGTTTAACTTAGATCGCTTTATAACTGCATTGAAATTTAAAATTCTCCACAACCTCATACTAAATATCATCATGTGCCTATTGGTGACCAGCTTCGAAAGGAAACTTTCGAAGTTCTTATGAGAAACCGTGAACAGTAGAGTTCAACCGTCTTGGGTGTGAACAGCTATCCACCAAAGACAATGAAAGATAAACGTACAATATAGTGGATTGATTGGGATTAAGTATAAGCACCACTGGATACCTACTCAATGGTTTAAGGGTTAGAGGTTCGCGTGTGAAACTGAAAGTTATGGATTCGATTTGTACATATGGAGTCGTGCATGTACATTGGTCACGGATCTCATAATTGGACGGTATTTCCTTTCAGTGGTTCCAAGTTTCCAATGATTGTTTAACATTAATCGGCTAACTATCTCACTGAAATATTGTTTTATTTAACTGTTGAAAATTTCAAGTGTAATAATTTTATATAATAATATTGATACAACAACTTGAACTTAAATAGTTAAATAAATTTATAATGTGGAAGTATGTTTATTTAACAGATAAGGTTAAACTTAGTTTATTGCTAAATAAACATGGATACAGTATGATTTTTTGTTGATAAATTTATCGGAATGTTAGTCCGAATTTTGAATAGTTTATGAATAATATGCATGTATGTCTTATTTACTATCTAATATCCGCCTGGAGCTCCTCTGGAGCCACTGTCGGTCCCAGGCTCGGATAAAGGAGGAGGGTTAGGCATGGGGTTAGCGACCCCACCAACTCGCTAAAAAAACGCTAACCAGAAAAAAAATTATTCAAACCATTTATGTTTATTAGTAATGTCATAAATCTCACGTTAACAAAGTTATTGAGACTAATTGGAACGTGGTTGGAATTGTAATCCAGAAAGTTTGCTTCTTTCTACTTAGAACTCATCAGCTTGATGTACCTGGAACACAGCGTGTTGATATTTACACTGGAACTCAAACTTAGTATCTTTCACTTCAAGCACTCAACTAGTTATTCACTGAGCGTCTGAATGCAAATAGTTGGGTTAATTAATTTTGGGTTAAATTGTTATCCATTAATCACTTCTTTTATCCAGATCTTGATAATTTCAATCAATCCTTTTTAAACTAAACAGACAACTGTAAATAGTTACAGAATAAAGTAGGTAAATGATTTTAATATTGGAAAATAAAAAAGTCCTATACAGTTTTGAACACTTGTTATCAGTTGAAATTTACAGTTCAGTTTACAGAGCATTTCACAATCAGTATTTTAAAGTGTTAAAATAGTAATTTATTTCTAAGATTATTTCTAATCATTAACTCAGTCAGTCAGCTACAACGTTAGGACCAGGCACATATATGCATCTGTTTAAATTGCCGTGCCTCATTAGCATAACAAGATGAACACTAAATTCATAGAAGCAGTTGGTTCAATGGTAGTAACATGTCAAAAAAAGATTGCATACCATGATATTCTACATGAATAAAGGACTAGTTCATAGAACGATATCAAACAACTTTAATCTTACGGTCTAAGAGAAGACAAGGAGTGCATACATTTAATGATTAATTAATATGATGAATAAAGTCTTAATTAATTAAAGTACTAGTAATCTTTGAAGTTGATTTCTTCCAATCGTTTATTACATATAATCACATTTTAAGGTGGTGTTATTATCTTACATTCGTTTTATTCCAATATAATATTGGATCAGTAATATAGTCTTTGCATTGATTTGGTGGTAATGATGTGTAGTGCGGCGTCGAGTCGCGGTTGACTATGATCACCACTACAGGAAGACTACGTAAAATTTAACCGATAAGATCCCCTGTAGGTCAAATATCAGAAGGCAGTTGATGGCTGTAGTCGAGATGTATTTGTTGGCGATGTCGTGGTATCGAAAGAATACCGAGATCGTGCCAGGTTACAAGTATGGTCACCGAGCGTCATCGAATTCGTGCAAGGTCATAATCAACGGAAGAATGTGTGTAATTTGGTACACTTAAACAAACAAGTACGGTAAAACAATCCCTGGTACAACTGGTTATAATAATAATTATTTTCATAATACCAATCGCGTTCTCTTGATAAAAGTAGGTCACTACAGATGTACGGTAAAATAAACAGCATACCCTTTTATCAAATCTGTGCAAATTCTACTTTTGTATTTCCTCTATTTCGGCTAAATGTGTTATTCGGTAACGACCACCCATTAAATGTCAATTAAATTGATACATAAGTGAGTATACTTTTGAATAAACTAGTCATCTAGTCTATTGGAGGGTAAATCTATTGTGTTCTTTCTTAGGGTCGTATATGTTATATTCGGACGAGAGTAAATGAGTGGTAACGGTTAGGAATTATTTATGGACTAATATTACACAAATATTCTTATTGTATGACTATCAAGTAACTATATTATATTTATATATATTCATTATAAGCTTTTCTTTGACCTATTGACTACTAATATACTATTTACTCTTCTTAAAATATTTCCAATTTATTAGTAACAGTCTCTCACAATCACAGCCACCTTTTGGCTTGATCTTGTATAATTGTTATTTTCTATTTATGGTATGATGTAGTCTAGTTTGTTTGTATATAAACCCAATACGTGTGAAATATATGATTCGGATGGTGAAGGCTAAAATTGGTGTTCTGAACTTAACAGACAGGGCTATGCAGAAAAAGAATCAATAAGAACTCTAAGTTGCTCGTGCTGGCGTACGCGTTACTTGTTTGGTCATATAAGTCAACATATCTAAATTGGAAATCGTATAACTGTATGCATTTCAGTTCTTCCCATAGAAATTACCAGTTTTACATAGGCCATAACACTGATGAAAGATATAATCACCTTAAATTGAGTAAAAATAAGCAACCATTCAACTGAAATTTTTTTTTAAAATTGCATATAGTAATATATTACTTTCTCACACAATATGTAATACGAATTGACATCATGACATGCAGTAGGAGAGAAAACATCTCACGACTTAGTGAGATGATTAAAGTTATTAATGAGAATAACCTGGTTGATCATGGTTTCATAATAATTGGTGATTGTTGGCATAGCGCATCTACAGTCTTCAGATAACTGATATTCCCTGTGATATATAAACCGGCTACACTCAGCCTCACAATCTTAGATGAACCACAATTGATCTCCTGTAAGATTGAGATATTTACAATTGATTAACCACTAATCGCACAAGGTAGTTTATAGTATAGAAGAATTCATATAAAGATACACAATGTAAATATAGAATTTCCCTTGTAAACCGCATTTTTTTTACTCAATTTTCATTAAAAAAAAATTAATTAAACAGTACAATAAAAGGATAAAAGGCAAACATTTGAAACTGAATATTGGAAAAGAAAGAATATCAATAACTTGGCTAACACAATAAGCCAATTATTATGTTAAACATGTCATTCCCCTGTAGGTGAATAGCATATATATTTTTATTTAAGTTATGGTAATAATTACAGATCTAAAGAATTATAATGTTTCGAATTATTTGAATTATAGTATGAACTAGGAATCCCAGAAATAACGTAATCGGATCATGAAGTACTAGATAATGACGAACGAATGTACTGTATTTAGAATTTGAAATCAAGCATTCAACAAGCACAAAGGTATCATTAAATCATTCAAACATCACAAGAATACTACACAAACGTCTGCTTTTGAACTTCACAATTGATTTCCACCTTGAACAGTATTACAAAGATTAGATGATTGATAGTTTTGTATCAAAAAAAGTTAAATAATGTACTGGAGATTTAAAACTTGTTTATTCTGTAAATGATACCTTGACAAACACTTAATTTACTAAGAAATAAATCAGATTTAGTATAATAGGTTATTGATTAATTTTGTGAAAAGCGTGACCAGTGAGGTTTAACAATGACATATGAAAGGCAGTTATTCATAATAATCTGTACAGTCCCCCTTACATATTAATTAGTTAGTAATACGTTTCATTTGTTATTATTTATAACTATTTTTGTTCAACTATAACAGTACTTATTACGTTAGCTAGGGTCATCTGTGTCATTCATAAAACAAAGCCACGTTTTTAATAACTAGAGTATATTTCTTATCCAGAAAGTTGAGCCATATCTTGGCTAACATCGTGCAACCTTCATGATTTCTCATTGGAATTATCTCGTTTATAATTTTGAACTTGGCCTGATGTTAAGTAACAATAAGAATAGTGATAGTAATAATAATAACAGCTTCATTCAATTCAAGAAATTGGTTAAATTTAGACATTAAAACCGTTCGATACCAGCTCAGTGGTCTAGGGGTTAGGGGTTCTCGTGCGAAACCGAAGGTACTGGGTTCAGATCCTGTGTGTGGGACCGTGGATGTGCACTTCTGGGACAGAACGACCATCTAATGCTTCCACGTTTTCATTGGCGGTCTAACACTGATCAATTCATGATCCTAATTAAAATTCAACAGCTCTCACAATCCTATGCTGACAATAAGTTTTTATCCATTTAGACATTCCTAGCACCAGTTGGATAATATTGTAAAAAATTTCTATTTAATATAAATTTAAATGGTATTCATTAGAACAATTTATTAAACCAATTTTTGTTGTTGTTAGATCCGTCAAACATTTTCAGTCATGAAAACTTTTACCATTTCAGGATCTACACTAATTTTTTTCATTTATCATATATATAAAATACATAACTACTAATATATTGGTCTCTCGGTTTTTCAAAAAGGAATATAAACAGGGTAATATTGTAGAGGCTAATTTCCTCTATATCTGACTCCAATAAATGATATCCCGTTAACTGAGTATTTAAGGTAGGCTCAATCTCCTAGTAGAATTATGGATTTACTCGAGATTATTCAGAAGCCTGAACACCAGTTGTAGAGATAAATAAAATCCGCAAGCGCACAGTCAGCAAGCACACTGTGAAACCAAGAGTGTGTGTGTGTGTGAGAGTTGAAAATCCATATATATTTTTGAGTGTCAATCAAGTGTGGATAAATTATTGATTATCTGTATGTTACAACCAATAGGAGAATAAATTAAGGATTGATGTGCAAACACGCGCTCAATCATACACACAGAAATTAACATAGGGAATTAAGTGTCTGAATTACAGTGAGTAGACAAATAATACAATAGTTGAATGGGCTTACTACAATATACCGAGAAATTTCAATGTTTCTGTTTGAGTCTACTAATATAAAATATCGCAATAATTTTTGACCCTTTTGTAATAGCTGATGAATAAATACTGTTAGTCAGTATTTATAATTATAAAGTTTACGTAAATGTAAAATAAGTAGGTTCTTTACAATAATTACGTATTTGTAGACAAAAGGGGAATCAATGTTTAGACAGAGAGCTTTAAATATAATAACTGTGTAATGTTTCAAACATTAACTAAATCTGTATTTAGATTAAAGTATAATGAACCAAAGAGTTTTTTTCCTGATTGTTTATAAACTAATGAATGTCAAAATGTCGATAGAAATAGCCAAAATAATAATCAGAAAATGAAAGGAAATTTAGGAGTGAAGAGAGTATTAAAATTGTTAGCTGTATGGACTCGTTTTCAGATTGATATTAATTTGATGACTAGACTGGAATACTATTCCGTTCAATTTATTTTTCTGGTTACTTATCAACTCAGAAACATCCATATACATACATACATTATAGGTAATGTTACTTGAATCTATGATTCGAAGAACGAATTCTCGAATGTTAAAATGGATAGTTCTGTAGTGTCAGTTATTATGTTAAGCTCGTATATCTTATCCTCGTTTTCGGACAGGCCAATCTATTCATTCTACTTGAGTCACATTTTGACCTTGTTAATTATTCGCTTATCAATCTTGAGCTCATATGTGTGTGTACATGTCATATCCTATTCATCACATGTCTGTAACTTATTTTTGTGTACCTATAAATATTGATTAACGCTTGACTAAATGGAGTTGGCTTGCCCGTCATATACACTTCGTGTCGTTTCGGTTCTCTCTATTCCATTCGCTTCATATACAAAATATATGTATTCAAAAGTCCATTCTCGTTATTTGACTTATCCAAATCCGTTATGGACTAACACGATTTTAGTTGATGATTATATACGAGGATAGGTGATAACAAACATTGATACGATCTACTTGGAGTCAGATCTCGGGCCACTAAAATGGAGAGCATTTTCGACAACATCGTCCGATCTAAATGACGACAGAATAAAGGGCCCCACAGTTCCAGTCGATCGACAATATGTAGTGAAAAAAGAGGTGTCTGGTCGATATCTTTCCTTCAGAATAAATTATTGGTGTCAGTTCATCTCCTACTTGAACTGATACCAAAAGACAAAGTAGATACTCAACAGAATAGGTTTGTTCCGAATAAATTTATGTATCTATATTATCATGGATTTAGTTACAAATTAACCCATAGTTAGATCATCATTGAAAGTCAGAAAACACTGAACAACTGCTACGTCTCATCATGGGTGGGGGGACTAAGTATTCCGTGACTTCACAAAGGGTTGGACGCAACGACGCTAGGTCCTAGTGTGAACATTTAATCTCTAGGTCACTGGATCGAATTCGGTGGTATACGTGTGTAATCCTACTGGATTCGCGATATTATATGGCTATCTCTCAGTGACTGTGATAGATAACTGCCTCACACTAGACATAGTTGATCTCTACTAGTCACTATTTCACACTAGGACTTCTTGAGTTACATTTCAAACCAAGATGAAACACATGTTCGATGTTTCCTGATTTTCAATAGTACTTTAACTAAAGGTCAGTCCATGGTTTAATCTATAAAAATTGAACAATCCCCATTTGTAGTGCGTAACATTTTGGTTTTTGTATACACCAAACCTTCGATTTACTACTCTGATACAAGATAAACTATCAATAATAATATTAATAATATATTGTTTTTAATGTGACATCCAATTTTAGTTCAGTTGCATTCAATTAATTCGAGACCAACAGGCAGGATTCCGTAAGGATAGGTCGTGTACAGACCAAATCGCAACTCTACGGATCATTGTGGAACAATCAATTGAATGGAATTCATCACTCCACATCAACTTCATTGACTACGGAAACGCATTCGATAGCGTGAACAGAACAACACTATGGAAGCTTCTTCGATACTACGGCGTACCTCGAAATATAGTCAATATCATACAAAATTCCTATGATGGATTACACTGCAAAATTGTGCATGGAGAACAGTTGACAAACTTGTTCGAGGTAAAGACCGGTGTCAGGCAAGGTTGCTTACTCTCACCCTTTCTCTTTCTCCTGGTGATCGACTGGATCATGAAGACGTCAACATCTGGGGGAAGCACGGAATACAGTGGACATCTAGGATGCAGCTGGACGATCTATACTTCGCAGATGATCTGGCTCTTCTATCACAATTGCAACAACAAATGCAGGAGAAGACGACCAGTGTAGCAGCAGCTTCAACAGCATTAGGTTTCAATATAAACAAAGGGAAAAGAAAGATTCTCCGATACAACACAGCATGCACCAAAGCAGTCACAATTGACGGAGAAGAATTGCAAGATGTAAAAACCTCTACATATTTGGGCAGCGTCATTGATGAACATGATAGATCTGATGCAGATGTGTAAGGGCGGATCGGTAAAACAAGAGCAGCATATTTACAACTAAAGAACATCTGCAACTCAATACAACTTTCGACCAACACCAAGGTCAGGATTTTCAATACAAATGTCAAGACAGTTCTACTGTATGGGGCAAAACCTGGAGAACTACGAAAGCCATCATCCAAAAAATACAGGTGTTTATTAACAGTTGTCTACGCAAAATACTTCGGATCCGTTGACCGGACACTATTAGCAACAACCAACTGTGGGAGAGAACAAACCAGATCTCACTAGAGGAAGAAATCAGAAAGAAGCGCTGGAAGTGGATAGGACACACATTGAAGAAAACATCTAACTGCGTTACAAGGCTAGCCCTCATATGGAATTCGCAAGGTCAAAGGAGTAGAGGAAGACCAAAGAACACATTACACCGGGAAATGGAAATAGACATGAGAAAAATGAACAAGAATTGGATGGAACTAGAAAAGAAGGCCCAGGACAGAGAGGGATGGAGAATGCTGGTCGGTGGCCTATGCTCCATTAGGAGTAACAGGCGTAAGTAATTAAATAAGCATTCAATTAATGTAACAATTTTCTTCACATTACTACTTTTTAACTGGCCAATCAAATGTTTACAATTCATTATATTTTTATTTAAACAACAATACTACTACTACTAATAATAGTAATAATAGTAGAAAAATATTTAGTCTAACCTTGTTAAATTATTCAGTACAAAAGGTTGGTTTTCAGACATTAGTTTTGGTTGTCGGTTGAATACAACATTTTGGAATATTCTATTATCTTAAAGTAGATTATTATGGTAAGTATATTATATTAAAGCATGTTATTCTGGAAATATTCATAATTTTCCGTAGCTAACTTAAACAATAAGAAACAATACGTTCTATGCAATTAGATAAATGTATACATTATATGAATAGATACGCAAATTGTATATTCCTTATTGATGTGCTTAGTTATGACCAATTTTTAGTGTAATTTTCTTAATAAGCAATATCGAGGCAATCCATACAGGATGCACATATGCCAACATGAGACTGATCAATTGTAGTCCTAAATTACAATGGGAAGAGACAAGTAAAACAACACCAAATCAATTTTAATTTCTTAATGTTTTAAATGAATAACCATGATAATGCAAACTTAAAATAAGTGAGAAATGAAAATATTATTTTACATTATTATTATTATTATTATTATTATTATTATTATTATTATTATTATTATTATTAATGGGTTTATTCAATACTTCAACAAGTTTCTTTTTCTTATCTCTTGATCGATCCTAATGATAAATCTTGAAATCTTGAAGTGATACTGAGCAATCATCTTGTAAATGATTTAACCACTATACTTGAATTGTGATTTATACTACAATTACGATACATGTTTAGATTTAGTAGGAATTGAAGATAGTCCACCTTGCCAATTAATGATCATCAGTAAGATGTTGACAGTTCAGGAATTGATATTTAAATAATGTTCATTCTTTTCAATTCATATTTCTAGCAACCACGATATCTCTGATGAAGTTGTGCAACTTAAGGTTGTAAACTTTTCATAAACGCATCTGAATAGGTTATGCGATTATTAAACATAATGATATGTTAAAATAAATAAAAAGATAGATCAATTGTTGAAATATCTAGATGGCAGGAACAGGCAGCTCAGATATTTAAACAAGTCTCTTCAATGTAAAACTTGACTAAAGTTGAAAATAAGAACTAATTCACTTCATATTAGTGACAAATAAACAATTATCATGTTGAATGAAAAACTTGATAGTTTTTTGGTAAGATTAATCTCGTATGAAACTGTGAATAATAGGGATTTAACAATGTTAGATTAAAAACAAAAATTAAACTTTCTAATATTTCTTTAGTATAGAATTATCATAGCTAACAATTGTTGGGGATGTTAGGTCCCCAGAATTCACTTGGTAAATGCCCTATTTTTGTAATTGTATTTTAAAATTTTGGATTTCTTGTTTTCACAACAAAAACACCCATTTTCAACTTCATGTCGTATTTCCCTTAAGAACTATTGGTTCGTTGTTTCTTTTAGTATGCTATTTTGTAACGTTTCCCTGGGACATTTTTATGCTGCATATATATACGCTTGCGTTATGATTATTGTTGTTGTTCGTGCTTCTGGCTGCTTATGGAGTATATTTCCTTTCTCCGAATTTGAAATTGTCTTTCTAGTTAGCGTGGCTGAAATGCATTGAAATAGCTAGCTTATTGGTCATTGTGTCATAGAGTCTTCGTTCCGTTCTCAAATTAAGGTGAACTCGTAATCACTTCAAACATAGCAATAATAAAATTCAGGATGAATGTTTTATTTTTATTCAGTTTAGTAAAATATCATCTTAGCGTTAATGTTTTCATTATGACTCAAATCTAGAATTTTCTTATGAAATAAGTCTATGGTAGATTTATAATTTACACTTTGTATTAATTATTATACTCTCATTCTTTTAATGATTAGATAAAGCTAAATACCTTGTATCTAAACCATAATCAATAACGGAGTGTATATTCAAGAAACGTTTCCTTTTAAATTTCATATTCAATTCATGGATTCTATTATGTTTAAATTCATTCGGTTCTGATAGAATTTCAAATAGAACTCCTTGGTTTATTGTTGAGGAGTCCCATAATGGGACGAAACGGCCGTCCAGTGCTCCCAGGTTTTCCATGGTGGCCTAGCTTCAACTGACTCATGATCTCAACTGTTGAAATTACTACAATCTCCACAAAACCCCTTCTGAATACTAATCAACATATGCTCACTAGTGACTGGCTTCAAGAGATATATCCTGGAGTTCTAGTGAGAAGCAGTGACCAGTGGAGTTCAACTGGGTCAGTTGTGAGGTAGTAACTCACTGAAGACAATGGTGGATGTGTCACTCAATTTCGTGGATTGGTTGAAGTTAGACATTAACACCATTGGACGCCGGCCGGCTCAGTGGTCTCGTTGGTTAAGCGCTTGGAGCGAGACTGATGGGTCCTGGGTTCGAATCCCGCTGGGTGCGGGATCGTGAATGTGCACTGCTGAGGAGCCCCATATTAGGACGAAACGGCCGTCCAGTGCTTACAGGTTTTCCATGGTGGTCCAGCTTCAAATGACTCATGATTTCAATCAGTGAAATGATAAATTGTGAAAAGGCTTGTAGCATGGCAACACAATTTATTGATATTTCCAATGGTATTTCAATGGTTTTTTACAAATTGTTTTAATCTGATATGATGAGAAATACCGATAAATAATCGGTGTACTTAATTCATCTGATTAATAAAATTTATATAAAATCATATCATTTGTGTTAATTGGTTCATAGTAATTTAAAGTTATTTCCTAAATCATTTAAATAATTGGCGAAATAATAAGAATCACATTGTAACAAACAGATTAAGCAAATCAAATAAACTTTATTTATAATTATGATAGAAAAGTGAAATTTACAAAGGAAATGTCATACATTTTCACGAATATTTCGTCCTGTAAACTAAATAGTCTCATTGTAGTTATTACTATGGGGTTGTGGAGATAATTAGGTTTTTGATTGAGATCATGAACCGATTGATATTAAACCACCACTGAGAACCTGGAAGCACTGGACGGCCATTTCGTCCTATTGTGGGACTCACCAGCAGTGCACATCCACGATCCCACCCTCGGGTTTCGAACCCGGGGCGTTCGGTCTCGATTAGACATTAACACCTTTGGATGGCGGCTCAATGGTCTACAGGGTAAGCGCGAGATCGAAGGCCCGTAAATGGGATCGTGGATGCGCACTGCTGACGAGTCCAGCAATAGTACGAAATGGCCGTTCAGTGCTTCTAGGTTTCCAATGGTGGTCTAATATCAATCGGTTCATGATATCAATAAAAAAAGTATAATTATAGGCTCTGACTGTCATTCTAGATGATATAATAAACAACAATTTCAATTAGAATTGATGTTTGTCCAGAACTACTGTGAAAACTTCACAATTAAACTATACATTTTATCACAGAATAAAAATCTACCATTGGGCTGAAAATATTTCTTTGCCCCCCTCCTACCTAACACGTCAAATATAGTGAGAAACTATGTTCGTTATGTAAGCAGAATTAAGTAGATATGGAATGGATTAAAGTAGGATAATAACGCAATTCAGGATGAGGGTTCTGTCCTATTCGTTACTCATTAGCTGAATGTAATTGCATCTCAAAGTTGATGTTCACTTCGGGACTCAAACCTAGTACCGTTTGATTCAAACACCATCGTGTTATACATTTTAGTTACTGAGTTCAAATAGCCATTTAATTATTTGACGGATATGAGATTTAATTCAATTTAATGGGACAATCTAAACCATTTCGTATTGAATTAGAAAGTCAGTGAGTTATTAGTAGTATAAAAATACTAAAAATCTGCTAGTTTACTAATTCAGAGATAACTCATTATTTTAAAATCAAACAAACATTAGTCATTGACCAATTTTATCATCTTTATTCTATTTGTATTTTGATGGTTTCTTCTTTATCCAAATATTTGACCACATTGTTAGCAAAATGAAAAAGATGTAGATGATCTAGAAAATATGAAGTATACACTTAATGGATTATATACAGATAAGATTCATTTCAAATCTCTTTGCAATTTGATAGTGATGTTTCATTGGTTAGTCTATTGACACTACACTTAAGTTATTTTTATATAAAAGATGTTGAAATTATGACTAGTGAACTTATCAGAAAGGTTACTGTTTATAGGTAATATATGGATTATATATCAGTGATAAAGATTTCAGTCTGAATCGATTCTTAGATAGACTTAAGAATGTACTAAGTCATAAGAGGTAAATAAGAACCTCTTGTACGTATGCATCTATTTATCTATCTATTTTTGGAAAGTATCTCATTATTCACGACAGACATACACAAATGATTCAAGAAAGTAAATAGGATGAAGTACTACTTAAATAAATCAATGAATCATGTTAATTATACTTAATTGAGTTTAGATTATAGTAATATTCTAGTTTACTATTGTAAATATATAAGGAAATGGTAACCTGGATCACATCAGGATTTTCTAACCATCATCAATTGTTTTCTCAAATAATATTCCAGTTTTGTGTATTCCTCTACGAATTACCGAAATAATGATTTTTTTATCTCTCGGTATAACACAGTTGTAATTAGAGATTGTCAATTATCTAATCAACTTAACGAATTACCTAGTATATATTATTTCTTTAATCAATTATTATTAACTGACGGATAGTGTACACACTTGTAATATACTTTTTCATTTGTATGCAAATATTTCATATGAAAAATCACATTTTAGAATAAACGAATGATAAAATGATCCTAATCAAAAATAAACAAGTAACTATAAGCAAAGATGAATGATGGCTAGCAGTGGAATCAAGGACATACATCTCGTCATGTTTGGGAATCGTCAGCTGGATGTATCTGCATCCCGGAATTGATATTCATCTCGGGACTCGAACCCAATACCGTTCGCTTCAAACACTATGGCATTATCCACTTAGCTACTGAATCCCGGTAGCCACTAGTTTGTGCGATGAGGTGTAGCTTAAATTCATTTTTGTATTGTTTGTTTGAATCTTCCCATTGATCTTTAGGACTGTGATTGATCGGTTCCGGAGGGAACATCAACTCTGGGATACAGGTAAATCCAACTGACGAGTCCCAAATAGGACGAAACGTGCATCTCGGATTCTACTGCTAGCCACAATCTATCTCTGATCATAATGCTTGTGACTTAAGACAATATCGGGGTAATCCACACAGGATGCACATATGCCAATAAGAGGCTGATCAATTGCAGTCCTAAATATCAGTAGCAAGATTCAAACAAACAATACAAAATGAATTAGATCATACGAACATATCGCTTAATTCTATAAAAGTGTTACTTAGTAAATAAAGAATAAATAAGTGTATTCAGTTTTTAAGTCACAGCTTCGAATAAGAATGTTATTGTTATCTATAGAGCTGGTGCTTTGTCATTTTAAGCCCTTTTAATCAAAACTACTAATACTCGTTAAAGGTATTGTTGATCATAGTCAGCACAGTTTTTGAAGGTACAACTAATTGAAAGAAAATGTAAACATATTTAGGGAAGCAGTAAAGCTATTTAAACTTTCATTTCAAATTAATTCTATGTAACTATTGCTTTACTGAATATAGTTATACTACATATTAGGCAATGATATGATTACTATGGGAGATGTCAATATTTTATTGATCATACTAAATAAGTGATACTCATATTTTGAACATTTTATGGTTTAATACAAATAGCCAATAAATAAAAATATACTTCGTAGTATGAACAATTTCATCATGTTATGAAAAATAGTGTTCTGTAAATAGTTGAAGTTAGACATTAACACCGTTGAATGTTGGCTCGGTGGTGTAGAGGTTAGAGGTTCGCACGCGAGACTGAAAGTACTAGGTTCAGATCCCGTATGAGGGTCCGTGAATGCGCACTTCTGAAAAGTCCCATATTGGGACGAAACGGCCGTCCAGTGCTTCCAGGTTTTCATTGGTGGTATAACACTGATCAATTCATGATTTCAATCAAATCTGAACAATGTTAAAAGATATTATTTTCGAGCAAATTAATTACCATGTGACTCATGCAAATATTTGTTTACAAGAAATTTTAAAAGAACAAAAGACTAAACTTTGGTAAATTAGTGTGTTCTTGTGGTTTTTATAGTTTGTTGAATATTGTAGTCTGCATCACGGATTAATCTCTATGGTAAAAAAATTTTATGGAATAGATTTCCGGAGTTCTAGTGAGAAGTTGCAGAGAAAGGAAGTCTGACTATATATGATGTCAGGAGGTTACTCAGTAATGGTTCTGAAAAATGTTTAAGCAATAACGCGATTTGATTAGAGTTAGATTTGTAAAGTATAAGATGCTTGTTTAATAGTATAAATGTTAAGTGCTCTCTGCACGATCTGAAGATACTGAGTTTGATGCATCATGCATTTGTGATTGGCTATTGTTAAAGTGTCCTATACCACCACGAAAGAGCTGTTTCGTAGTTATTGATTTATAATAGTTTTCTGACTCAAATCAATTCATAACACAAACATTATGTTCAATTGATATTTTTAAACAGTTTTAAAACCTATAAAACTTGTTTTCATTTGTATACAGTTCAAGGTAAATGAAATTTCGGAGTTACGTATGATAAAGAGATAAAATGGTATTTCAAAGGAGGTTTTTACTGATTGACTTGCTTCTGTATAATATTACGCTAAATTCTTATTAAACTAATTGAGATCAGAATAATTAATGCACTTCTGAGGTCATATCTGATTTTTCTTTGCTAACTTACAAGTACTTTTGCAAGGAAGTATATACACGAAGAGATGAGAGAAATGTTCATAAATTGTATTTTAAAAATAATCTTAGAAGAAAGAGGAGGGAAAAAGTTTTGACAAGTTTATTCGCATCTGCTGAGTGAATATTTTCAAGCTTTAGAATTATTAACTAACAGCGATCATTAGTGTTTACTTCACGTTACAGAGACCATTGTCAAATAGCATTCTTTTTTAATAGTCCCATATATACAGAATGGAAGTTGAGTAAACCAATGTTTGATCTGATAATAATAATTATTATTACTTCATTACACTAATATTATGGAGAACAACTGAAAGGGGACCAAAGAGGCAATCACTTCAACATGTCATGAGGTCCTGGGCCACAAGAAACACTATCACAAGGAATGGATCACTGTTGATACACTGGATAAGATTGAAGAAAGGAAGAACAAGAAGGCAGCAATCAATACCAGCCGAACAAGAGCAGAAAAAGTCAAACACAAGCTGAATACACAAAAGTAAACAAACAAGTGAATAGGAGTATCAGAACTGACAAACGTAAATATGTGGAAGATCTAGCAATGACGGCGGAAAAGGCTTCAAGAGAAGGAAACATGCGACAACTGTATGACATAACAAAGAAACTCTGGACATCGCCGCAAACCAGAACGACCAGTCAAAAGCAAAGAAGGCGAGGTAATCACCAACATTGAAGAGCAACGAAACAGGTGGGTAGAACACTTCAAAGAACTCTTGAATCGACCAGCCCCACTGAACCCACCCAACATCGAAGCAGCACCCACGGACCTCCCAATCGATGTTGGCCCACCAACAATTAAAGAGATAAGCACGGCCATCAGGCAAATCAAGAGTGGCAAAGCAGCGGGACCAGACAACATTCCAGCAGAGGCACTAAAAGCAGACGTAGCGGTAACTGCAAGGATACTCCACATTCTCTTCAGCAAGATTTGGGATGAGGGACAAGTACTAACAGAATGGAAAGAAGGACTTCTGATCAAAATACCGAAGAAAGGCGATCTCAGCAACTGTGATAACTACAGGGGCATCACTCTTCTCTCAATAACAGGAAAAGTCTTCAACAGAATACTGTTAAACAGGATGAAGGACTCCGTAGACGCCCAACTTCGTGACCAACAGGCAGGATTCCGTAAGGATAGGTCGTGTACAGACCAAATCGCAACTCTACGGATCATTGTGGAACAATCAATTGAATGGAATTCATCACTCCACATCAACTTCATTGACTACGGAAACGCATTCGATAGCGTGAACAGAACAACACTATGGAAGCTTCTTCGATACTACGGCGTACCTCGAAATATAGTCAATATCATACAAAATTCCTATGATGGATTACACTGCAAAATTGTGCATGGAGAACAGTTGACAAACTTGTTCGAGGTAAAGACCGGTGTCAGGCAAGGTTGCTTACTCTCACCCTTTCTCTTTCTCCTGGTGATCGACTGGATCATGAAGACGTCAACATCTGGGGGAAGCACGGAATACAGTGGACATCTAGGATGCAGCTGGACGATCTATACTTCGCAGATGATCTGGCTCTTCTATCACAATTGCAACAACAAATGCAGGAGAAGACGACCAGTGTAGCAGCAGCTTCAACAGCATTAGGTTTCAATATAAACAAAGGGAAAAGAAAGATTCTCCGATACAACACAGCATGCACCAAAGCAGTCACAATTGACGGAGAAGAATTGCAAGATGTAAAAACCTCTACATATTTGGGCAGCGTCATTGATGAACATGATAGATCTGATGCAGATGTGTAAGGGCGGATCGGTAAAACAAGAGCAGCATATTTACAACTAAAGAACATCTGCAACTCAATACAACTTTCGACCAACACCAAGGTCAGGATTTTCAATACAAATGTCAAGACAGTTCTACTGTATGGGGCAAAACCTGGAGAACTACGAAAGCCATCATCCAAAAAATACAGGTGTTTATTAACAGTTGTCTACGCAAAATACTTCGGATCCGTTGACCGGACACTATTAGCAACAACCAACTGTGGGAGAGAACAAACCAGATCTCACTAGAGGAAGAAATCAGAAAGAAGCGCTGGAAGTGGATAGGACACACATTGAAGAAAACATCTAACTGCGTTACAAGGCTAGCCCTCATATGGAATTCGCAAGGTCAAAGGAGTAGAGGAAGACCAAAGAACACATTACACCGGGAAATGGAAATAGACATGAGAAAAATGAACAAGAATTGGATGGAACTAGAAAAGAAGGCCCAGGACAGAGAGGGATGGAGAATGCTGGTCGGTGGCCTATGCTCCATTGGGAGTAACAGGTATAAGCTCAAGCTCATTATACTCATGAAGCGATCCAATTTAGACAACCACTGGAAACCTGAAAGCTCTCGATTCCCCTTTTGTCCTAGTATCGGACTCCTCAGTAGTGCACATCTACGATCATGGACTCGGAAATCGAAGTGGGTATCAGAGGTAACAGAGGTCTAGTGAAAAGCCGTGACTAGTGGAATTTAACCGTTCTGGGTATGAAGCAGTTACCCACTGAAAACAATGAAATATGATATCGCGATGTTGTGGATTTGTTGGGGACGTTAGATCCCCAGAACTCACTTGGGAAAGGACCTAATTTTGTAATTTTATTTAGAAAATTTGAATTTCTTTGTTTCCACGCCAAAGACGCTCTTGTCACGTTCATGTCGTATTTCCCACTGGGAAATATCTTAAATGCTATTGGTCCGTTGCGTCTTTTAGTATGCTATTTGGTAACTATCCCCAAGGACGGTTTTGTACTGTATATATACGTTTTGAATTGTGTTTGTTGTTATCGCTCGTTTCTGGCTGTTTGCTGAATATACTTCCCCATTCCAAGCTGGAACTTCTCCCTCTAGTTAGCGGGGCTGGGACGCATCAAATAGCCAGCTTACTGGTCTTAGGTCACTGAGTCTTTGTTCTCGTTCGCAGATTAAGTGAAGTCGTGATAGCTTCAACCCTAGTAGGATTGATTAACATTATACATTAACACCGGCGGAAACCAGCTTACTGATTTGGAAGTTAAGCGTTCTCATATGAGACCTATGGTCCTGGGCTCGGTTTCTGAGCACGAAGTTGTCGATGTCGATGCCTGAGGAGTTCCATACTATAATAAAATGGACGTCTAATCCTTCCAGGTTTTCAATGGTTGTCTAACTTAGATCAGTTCATAGTTTTAATGAAATATTAATAATTGTTATTATCAGATCAAACATTGGTTTCAATGAAATTCAATAATCTTCACACCCCAAGCTAATTATTATCATTATTATTATTATTATTTTGAAACAAGATCATCGTTTTTCACCAAGTGACTTAATTATACTCTTTCATATTGAGAGTTAATTTTATGCTACTATTAAGTGATCACTTATATTTATAACAAGTAATGTTAATTATGACCCTATGTACTCTACCTTAGAAAATGTAAGATTTTATGCTTAAGTGTATATTTATGTGTATGCACATGTTTCAACTCCAAGATTTATTTTATATTCATTCATTATTGTATATTTAGTTTATTCTCATGATTTCCTATCTCGTTTAAGAAATTGAGTTTGCTAAATTGTGTCAATCATCTTTTTTTTTTCTCGTACTCTATTATTCATTGTAAATTCAACGTGTTTTTTGAAGCTGATGAAAAACTATGTAAAAACTTCATCTTATTCTACAAATTCGTGAGTGAAATAATTATTGTATGGTAAGATAGAGATTATCAAATAATTATATTTTTACATATGGTATTCGTCATCGATTTCTCTCATCTATAAGATACTAATGAAAGAAAAATCCTTGTATAGAGTTCCTCAACAGATTATACTCACAATCTCATCAGGTTTCAAAGAGAGTTCATGGTTATTCGACTACTTAATTGGCTCAAAACAGTACAAACTTTCAACTTCAGTCAATTTATAGGATTAGGTGAAACCTATTCATTAACACTAATGATATTATTTCACAGTTTTGACTTGGTTAAATTACTGAGTATGTAATCTAAATAAAAATGGAAATAAAAGGTATCAACTTGTTAAATATCATGAATAGTTCACTGAATTCTTACTTCAGGAAACGCAATATGAAAAACTAATATTTAGATTATCACAATAAATAGGTCTATCTAAATAATGATTTAAATAAAGTTCATCATCTAATTTTCTTTGAAAACCCAGAAAACGTTGAAAATACTACAAAGTTCGATCATGATGACTATTTCATATTGAATTATATCCAAATTTTAAATAAAAATCATTTTGTCTGCAGTTTACTTGTGAAGATGTGATATGTGGTGTCAGAGAGTTGATACTGATACACACTGCCTATAGATCAGCCCAGCTACTTGAGAAAAAAAACAGAGAGTGAGAAAGTTTTATTTGAATGAACCGAATTGATTGCATGTGCACTCATTTATGCGTATATATATATATATATATAATCCCTTGTAAATAAAACCAGTTTCCAGAGACTCTCGTTCATTTATCATTGTCCCACTGTGCCAGAAGATATATTTTTATACAGAATATCTAAAAATAAAGTGTAACTGTGCATTCCTTCTGTAGTTCACCGACATCATATTTGTAGAACAACTTAAGTAATGTCATGAATATTTTGCTTTATTTCATCATATTTTCAAATATCATTTCATGTAACACTACTCAATTTGAATTAACCAATTTTTGTATCTTTCCATTAATATTAATGATCATTTGTACATTCTGAGTTGAGACCCTAAAAACTGTTTGGTATTCTTAAGTATTTTAGCAAAGTTGGATGTTTGTGGGGCGAACTCTACTTAATTCAAATCATGATGAAAATTTCAACACTGAGATTTAGTTCCATTCAGCTAATGACTACTACTACTAATACTAATGCTACTAGTTTACTATCTAACTTTACTTAAGTATTCAATTTTCGGAGAACAATTTTATCTTACGTGGACACTAAAATCATCAATACGATTTAGTAACTACAGCAATCATCGTTGTTGACATCGTATTTCAATAATAATAATAATAATAATAATAATAATAATAATAATAATAATAATAATAATAATGGTAACTAGAATAATAAATCTAATTAAACAAACTACATGTAAGGTCATTCATCATCATTTTCTATTCATAAAATCATCAAACAATATTCATCCTTAATTCTCATTGGTTAATACATGAAACTGTTTAAAAATATTGACTATCCATATGTCTATCTATCTATCTAGTTGATTTAATTAATGGTATCTAGTTGGATACAATCCAAGTAATAGGTGAAGTAAGTAGATACATAATTAACTATTAAGAGAGAAAAAAGTAAAGAAAACAAGACTAATTTATAGACACATTTGACTAATATAGAAAATTGTCAATTCATTACACCATAAAAGATGATAACAATAATGTACACATACCAATTTTAAATTATTTCACTATTATTGGCATCATCAAAGAGAATACATTCATGGAATTTGTTGGTTTTAATTAGTAAACAAAGTATTATATGATCAGTGAAATATGGAGAGATTACAACAATTATTAAAACAGCAGTCATTGACACAAACACCCTTTCAACAACAACAACAACAACAACAGAAACAAATGCAGAATCAGTTATTCAACTCACAAAGCTATATGAATTCTACAAATTCCCATGAAAAACATGTTAATAACGAAGATGATGATGATGATGATGAATCATTACAAGAATTTTCAAAACCTAATAATAACCAAAGCCATCAACAACAAAAACAAACTCAATTACCACAACAGACACCGCCACCTATATACCAACAAAATTTTTCACAACAAGAACAATTAGAACAGTCAACCAAATCAGAGTTTTCATTTCGTCATCAATCACAAGCACAACCATCTCAAGCATCATCGCTACAACCATCAATGGAGCAACCGTCAACATTGATGTCTTTGGAAAATACTCAACAACAACAACAACAATCGACTGATCAACCATTCAATCGAAAATTTCGTCAATCTTGGCGTAAAACTCCAGATAATTTACCAACTAAAGAATTGAAAAAAGCAACTAAATTACTAGATAATGATATTAGTTTACAAGATGACGATTATGAAGAAGAGGTGAGTAGACATATACAGGAAATCGTATATATATATATATATATAAGTCATTTCGAAATGGGTTTAAAGTTTTTGTTTGTTGCTATTGGTAACGAACGAGCTATTAGTTGTTTATTCAGTGAACTTATTCCTTTTACAGGTTTAATCTGTCTACATTTATTGAGTAACATTCAACCTATCAGAAAATGTCTAAATCGATCAATTATTGTTATGATCATTCAATTGAAACAATGATAGATTGTTTTTTAAATGTAATAATTCTTGTTTATGTAATGAAAAGAGATTAAATGAAAGAAATTTATTCAATACTAGAAAAGTATTGTAGACAATTATCTGTCCCTTAAGTAACAGACTTTTTTTTTTTGAAAAGTCGCTCCAAATAAAACTTTAACAATGCGGCTGATAATAATCATAATATGGATACAGTATGTTTTATGCCATAGTTGATTTTTTGATTTTTAGTCTGATTGGTATTTGACTAGCAACACAATCCAGAGCAGGTGTTTCTTTCTATTCAGAATTTATCAGTTGAGTGTGCCTATCATGTACCAGTGTTAATAACTTGCTGGTGTCTGAAGTGAAAGTTACTAGTTATCAACATTGAGATGTGGGCATAGCTCCTAAATAAAATGAAATAAGTTTCCTCAATTATATAATCAACCATATACTAAATATATGGTCACTTTTGATCGGAAAATTTACTAAGACAATCTACTCAGAATGCACATACGACAATGGCGATTACTCAAATGGGAATTTATGAATCCCTACTAATTGAGTGATTGTTGAATTCGGAGATATAAATTTCTTTATCTCTCATTGTGATTAGTAGAAAAGTTAAATTTTAACAGTCTTATTTCATACTATCTAAATGAGGAGGTTTATGGTTATTGTTTAAATTGTATTCCAAATTATACATAAATTTAATAAGATTAAGCTGTAAATGTAAACTTTTAAATGTCAACTCAATAGCATAATGATCGTGTGTGCTTTCCACAAAACCTGAAGGTGATTGATTCGACCACGTGTACGATCAAAAGTGCTATCTGATTTTCTGTGATAATAAATCAATGATGTAAACTAAAAATTATAATTTATTTACACCAAAAGGGAAAAAGAATGTATGAGTTGATATTCACTTGGTATTGTTTTACTTGAATCTTCCCATTGATGTTTAGGACTGCAATTGATCATTCTCTTATTGGCATATGTGCATACTGTACATATTGCCTTAATTTACAAGCATATCATGCGTGTTCTGCATTCCACTGCCAGCCACTATCCATCTTTGCTTATGAGTTGATATGTATAATTTATTAATTAACAAACTTAACTTATTTAAATTATTTGTGAATAATAATTGTGGTACATTTAAATTTTAGTTTTAATATACCAATATTTCAGAATTTCATCTTACTAAATTCAGTATAATATTAGTAACTTAAATTTAATGGTATTCTTGTTCAGTAAATAAATGATTCTTTATTGATTCAGTACTTATCATTCGCTTGACTACATTATAACCTTTTTTCTTAACTTTAAGCTAGACTATCATGGAAAACCTAGACGTACTGGACAACCGTTTTGTCACAGTACGTGGCTCATCAGCAGTGCTCACCCACGACCTCGCTCACGGGATTCGAACCCAAGACCTACCGGTCTCACACGTGAACGCTTAACCTATAGACCAATAGTGTTAATGTCTAACTTCAACCACGAAATTGCGCCATCATCAACATTACAGGTGGAACGATTTTAAAACTATTGATTTGTCACTATAACTGACTTGGTTTTGTTTTACAAATCATATGACTACTAGAAAGTACATAAGTGTATTATTTTCAATAGAAGTAAATATCTATGATCAGTTTTCTCACTTTTATCCAATAATTCAATAAAACTAATGTCAAGATAAGTAATTAAATTAAAATTATATTCATAATCTTACTGAAAGATTGTTTTATTTTTTTAATGTTCAGTTGTAAATAAAATACACTGGATAAAATGGCAAGATGATAATATCTGGACGAACCAATGAAATTAAAGATAGCATGTCTTGGATTCGGGCGCAAAATTAATTTATCTATATAATTAAATAGTATCAGAATGGGTTTTGTGGAGATTTTAGAAATGTCACTGGTTGAAATCATGAGTCAATTGAAGCTAGACCACCATGGAAAACCTGTAAGCACTGGACGGCCGTTTCATCCTAGTATGGGATTCCTCAGCAGTGCGCATCCACGATCCCGCACCCCGCGAGATTTGAACCCAGGACCCATCAGTCTCGCGCCAGGCGCTTAACCAACTAGACCACTGAGCTGGCCGGCATCCAACGGTGTTAATGTCTTACTTCAACCAATCCACGAAGTTGCGCCACCGTACACCATTGTCTCCAGTGAGACTATCTCACAACAGACCTGGTTGAACTCCACTGGTATATTTCATAACTTTTTATTAAAGAATGATTTTCCATGGTAATGATAACATAAAAATGTAACATATTTGACTCATTGTTTGATTGAAGAAGAAAGCTGGTAATTTAGCGAAGTAAACTTTCTTTTCAACTATTTCATTTACTTTAGGTGTGCAATCATATTTTTACAGTGAATTTTATTTGCTAGAATTGTAGTCTGTAGACTAGATTATACGATTGTATTGTAATGAACAAAAACACAAACGGGGACAAGTAACTGTATTCGAATACAAAATTACAAAATCACTTAGTAAAGTCCGTACACCATACAGTAAATACTTCATTTCCAAAATGTTAATCAATTGTCTCAGACTTGACTGTACCTTTGTTTCTCTACCAGTTACTTTCTGTTCTCATTCTCTTCTTTTTGATCTTCTTAACTCTGTACCGCCATGTATTTCATATTCGATGAATGAAACATACTACTTACATTTGTCGATATCAGTAGCGCACACCGCAGTATAGCTGATATAAGTGAAATCGTCAAACTTTTCTCCTCTGAATTGCATTCTTCTTTTTCTTTAACAAAATAACTGTTTGATGGCTTTCTTCTCGTTTTAAATACATAAAAAGAACTTGTATATATTTTTTATTAGTATGATTTGCTAGAGAGAGTATCTGAACTGTTATTCATAGGGGGAAAATTACTATTATCAAATATAGAAATTTTCATAATAAACGTAATTTATGATTATAATGACTAGAATATCTTAAAAGTGATTATATGTATCTATATAAACGTTATTATTAGTATTATAGAAAAAAAATTTTTTTTTAATTTAAAATGAGTTATTTAATCATATGATTAAGTGTAGGAATTCTTTAATCACCAACGTTTACATGTATATTGACAAACGTTTATATATATATTGCACATAAGTTACATTAGCTATTTAGGTCATAAGTAATCACACATCATAGTTGTCATGTTATTATTATTATAACTATTAAGTTTGAAGTTAGAATGAAAGGAGAAAAAATATTGAATTGTTAAGTGATATTCATTTTATTATCATCATTAAAAGGAGTCAGTATTCGGATAAAGAAATAGAAATATAACTTCATATGATATATGATAGTTCGTTAAAAGCTAATAATGCTTTTATAGTGTATCTATCTACCAGCCAAAAGCCAAGTATACTACATAGTTGTTTGTTCAGTTCTACTTTATGACTGTGAAATATAGTCTTTAAAAATGGAAAATATTTGTGGATTAAGAGCATTTGATCATCAGATATATTCGAAATACTTTACGGCTGCGAAATATGGCCATTAAGAGTGGAAGATACACGTAAGCTACTAGTATTTGATTATAGATGCCTTAGAAATATTACTCACATCTGCTGGGATCACCGTGTAAGTAATAGTGAAGTTAGACACAGGGTATTAGGGATGATGGTAAATCAGTTGATGAGGTTGTGAATCTTCATCGACTGAGATGGTTGGGCCACGTGTTGCGTATGCCTGAACACCAGTTACCACGACGCACAATGCTAACTGGTGTTAGGGATGGTTGGAAGAAAGTTAGGGGTGGCCAAACCAAAACGTGTCAGCAGTGCTTAAAGTCACTAATTTCTAATCTGAGCCATGTTGGTAGATGTAGACTACTTGGTTGGGGTCCACGTGACTATCGTAACCAATGGTTGGAGACTCTTGGTTACATGGTTCAGAATCGATCACAATGGCGTCGGTGTATACAATTTCTGTCTTCCCTTAAACTAAGAGATTAAAATCGCTTCATATTTTTCTTTCTACGAACCAATTTTTTCTTCTTGTACTATATCTCTATATGCAATCTTTCTCTTATATATTACCACTTTTGACCTAACCACTGCTATGAATCCGGTGTTCATCTTGTTATGCTGATGCGGTATGGCAACCTGGACCGATGCATATATGTGCCTGGTCCTACGTTGTAACTGACTGACTGACTGACTCACTCACTCACTCTGGCTACAATATTCAGTTTTATAGTTTAACATATTCTAATCTATTATTTGCATAAATTTAATGTGAATATACCAACTTAATTCAGATTCAAGTTTATTTTCAAAGATGTACAACTGTATAGGAATAATAGATTATTTTGAAAACAGTCTAATATCTTTAAATAGATTTGGTAGAAGCTAGTAACGGAATTGACAACATATAGTTCATCCTATTTTGAACTTGTCATGTAGATACATTTATCTTACTGTAATGTAAATCCTTATCTCAAGTCTAAATATACTTATTGGTCCATTTTCAACCAATCAGTTCTAGAGAATGGGTCAATAACTTACCAGAAACCTCTCATGTTTTTTTTATATATTAAACCCTTGTGGCAACTCGAACTGATGTACGTACGTACGAAGTTCTACTTTGTTACTGATTGAATGACTGACTGACTGAAGATTCCAAAAACGTCATGAAAAGATGCAGTGACGAAATAAGCAACAATGTCATATAACTAAATAATTCTCGATTTACATTTTGCAATATTAAAAGAATAAGTGAATATTTTTCAAGATATTGATTAGTTACTACTTATAAAACAGATTCGAAAATAGTTAATTTATTCTATTCACAATTAATATGTCCATATATACATGGCTTATTCATAATGTAAACAAATAAAGTTCATATTTTTGTTCTCATATAAAGAGGTATGTAGTCATAGTTAGTCACTTAGTTATTTGTTAAACAAAAAAAATAATAAAAAAATAATAATAAAACAACAACAACAAACAAACAATCATTTATTGATTGATTTATGTTTATTATATATTAGTCTTATTCTTTATGTCCAATAAACTATATTCAATTCTTTCATGTTGAATTTCAACATTTACAAATACCGTTGAATATAAAACAAAGATGAGTCAATGTAATGACAGATTGTTTTTTACTGGTGAAGTTAACCGAAATCACTACAGGACAAATTTGATACAAAGACATTTCAAACTATCAGTTTAAGTGAACAATTTTGAAGAAAAGTTTCATGATAAATTATTAGATAAAAACAATGGAATTACTTCAAAAGAAATACTCTGAAGAGGTGCTTACAAATAGTTTCTTTTCTATATT
This sequence comes from Schistosoma haematobium, assembly GCF_000699445.3. Taxonomy (NCBI): domain Eukaryota; kingdom Metazoa; phylum Platyhelminthes; class Trematoda; order Strigeidida; family Schistosomatidae; genus Schistosoma; species Schistosoma haematobium. Next base: position 10,031,066 of record NC_067201.1, read on the forward strand.
ATATGCAGTATACTTTTATAAAACTACTTGGCAGACAGTATACATATTTAGATTTGAAACATATATACTCTGAATTGTATATAAAGTATTATTATTTATTATTTATTTATTTAAACACATAGATATTGGTACAAGGAGGCACCAAATAGATATGCGCCACATAAATCATTCGATTTGTGTGAGGACTGTGATACTGCCCGGGTGCCCAGACCGAAGTAGGTGGTTTTCTTAGGGGGCCACTCCCCGAGCCTTAGACCTGAAGGTCTAACCCACAAGGCAGTGGGGCATCGTGAGGAGATGCAGTCCCATGCTAGCCGGTGACCAAGGAATTGATTCATACGCCATTTGTTCCCGCAGGATACTTGAGCCCATATGCAGTATTGGTTTGGGATCCGGTTAAAGCGCCAGACATTCGCTTTTCTTCCTCTCAATTTCGAAAACAACGCCCCCGCCACGAGAAGGCAGTGAGTAGGACTTCCCTGGCAGAGGCTGTATACGCGTGGCCGTGTGAGAGTATTTCGAGAGGGAGGGTGGGCCCACCCTACTCTCGGTTATACCAGGGCATATAAAGTATACACAATAGTATCTGAATGCTTTTGTTGATGAATATCACTGAATCTATGAAGGATTTCTTTTTAGTATTTTATACTCGATACAATTGTCTGAAGTACTTGAAACATGTATCACAAACATTTAACCATCAGTCTCCTCAATAATTGATGTTGGTTGATGTAACATTAATTTAGGAGATTGTTAGTAGTGTTTAGATCAAGGCTTTGCTTTAGTTCGTGAAGTTTTTGATTACTGAATTGTTCAATACAGAAATATAAATATTTACTAGTTAAATTTTGAGTAACAGTTATATGCCACATCTGAAGATCCTAGGTTACTCTTTAATGACTGATGTATCAGTGTTATCACTTGAACTAAACTCTGATTACTGTTAATGATATGGCTGTTTACTATGACTGAGAAATAATGACTTACCTGTTACTTATTGTAACTCAGCCAGACTATTATGCCAACAAAAGTAAGAAAACATAGACTGTAGAAGAAGACTAATTTGTTCATAAGCGATTAATTGGATGACATCCAGAATGCTAAGACTAAGACTTATAATAATAATAATAATAATAATAATAATAATAATAATAATAATAATAATAATAATAATAATATAACACATAACTTTAAATGTTTACATCAATCAATAAATTTGAATAAATTGAATTAATGATTAATCGATAATCTAATGTGTGTATGTTTGTAGAATCGGCAAAACCAATCAATTAACTGACTTAACTGAGAAATAGAAATTTCAATTTACAAATTATACATTTGTTTCCTTCTTAACACTGAGAAAGTACGTATTGGGGTTAAAATGAATCATATACCTTTATTCTGTGTAACTTCTCCGTAGATTTCGAGTTTCGATATTATTTTATACGTGTTTTCCGAGTATTCTTCAGTGATGTTGATTATCAGTTAATATTATCATTATTCTGGTTTCTTTAATGTTCAATTGATTCATGTAGAAACTTGACCCGACGTGTCTAATTGCTAGTTCTTACGTTACCAATAGAAAATTGACTTCTTCTCTTAGCTTGTCATTTATTGACCCTTAACTATGAAAGAACTGGTTTTTTGCCTAGATTTATTAAAATTAGATTTCAGCTTACAGATATAAATGTTTTATCAGATAATTATGATCAGGTAACAACCTTTAGACAATTTAGGTAGAAAGCTTTGAGTTTCTAGCATCGGTTTCATTTAGGTTTAATTTAAACTCATTCATATGAATCAGTATGTACATGTATATTGTTTCTGAAAATGGAGGTACCGAAGTTTAAGTATAGGAGTGATTGTACCTAAATCAGGTTTGTCAAAAGTGATTTTGAAAAATTTATAGGAACATTTTAATAGTTCTTTTATGAATGTGAACTGTCATTAATATTAAAGAGATATTCATTTAGACATTTTGCATTTTCATCAAGACTAATATTAGAATGTGAATCACGTGCAAAGTTCACAGGTATTCACGTTCTGGTACCCTGCTGTTTACAGTCATTTAACATTTTCCATAGGCCTTTAGTTAGGAAGCAGTTCCTTAGTGGGAATGGTTTACGGGTTTCAGTTACTGGGTCCAAGGTTTGAGTCTCACTTCACCTATTTTATTTTGAACAGCTTTGTAGAACCACTATCCCACACATGCATTGTGTGAATCAAAACTGTGTTCCGAAATCACTATTTTATAAATTACTGCGTTGAGATCAAAATACACCTTATTGATTTGTCATTGACTGGTGATAGCTCCTCCATCTGTCTATGAATGTTGAATAGTAGAGTACGTTTTCGAGTTTATAAGATTAGAAATCATCAACAGTACAATAATATTTTCTAGTATTATCTTACTTGTAGATAAAACTTAATGTTCGTTAACACTGTTCATGAACAGAATTACAATTTTATAGTTCTCTATCTTGTACGAGGAATAAACCAACTGTGTCAAGTTTTTATTTTATTTTCAGTGTTTTTAGGTTCATATATTCCATATTTATATTTTACACATTAGATAACAATAGGACATAGAACATATATTGCCTTCTATTTGCTACTCATTAGTTGAATGTATCATGATGGAGACACATCTAAATGATGAATCTCGAATAGAGATAAAACGTAAGTTTTGGATTCTATTCTATCCAAAATACAATAATGTTCTGATTTCAAACAACGTTGGTAACGGTTACGAGAGTGATTTTTTAACGAAGCACAGCCACTACAATATTTTAAGTTTTTAAGGTAAACTTCGTAACATAATTTCTCTTATATCTATTTCCAAATGAGGCAATGGATTATACTACTTGAAATACTTATTTTTCCAACAATCATTTCCAAACATTTATTGAATATCAAAAAAGACAGTGATATGATTTGACTTCTAATCAATCGTTGTAGTTCTGAGTTTAATCTCTTGTAAGGTCGTAGACGTGTACTTCTGAGAAGTTACGTACTAGGACGAAACAGCTGTTCAATGTATTGTAGTTTCGAATGAGATCCCAACTGACATCTGTGTTAAATACAATCTACATCTTATTTAATTAATTCATAGAGATAAATATTTAAATATCCACTCATAACTAACTTATACATGTTACTTCACATGATCTGCTTCAAACGAAACTGTTTTTTTCTTATCCGACAAGGAAAATCGAACGATCTAAGTAAAACAAATATAGAGTGTTTGAACACATTGTTCATAAACAGCTAATCTTTTATATGATTAAGCCGACAAATTGATCTGTGTGTCTTTATTTTATTGAAAAACTAGTAAATTATTTTTTTCTATCAACCATGATAAAAATGAATATTTAACAGTTCTTAATTGACTTTATTTTTGGTATACACCATTCAACTGTTCTATTTCAACTTCAAAAACAGTTAATAATAATTTCCTTTCTGTGTTGGTTGTTGTCAATTGATCAGTCTTTTATTGACTTTTGTTACATCCTATGAGGTTCCCTTCGATATTACTCTAAGTCACAAGCGTTATAAGGAGAAATGGTTGACGGTTAGGATTGGAATCTAGGACAATTATTTTTGACAAATATGAAAGATTTCAACGATTATATTAATACGTGTTTATGTATGTGTGCATGTATAAAGTATTCTCTATGCAGTAAATTTTGATCATGTATAATATACTTCAATTAAAAATCAACTTATAAGAAAAGGAATATTTGGATAACATTCTTATTTTTATTAAATGAGACAAATTCATAGAGCTACAATAAACGATGTGAAAATGAGTATATGTAAAGCATTTGTCACTTCATCATTTCCAACTCAGAATCTTCTGTAGTATACATATTTTCAATTATTAATCACTGTGATGTAATGGCCAATGTCTTGTTTGTCTAGTCTCAATTCTATCGGCGAGACTCTAATTTAGGGACGATCTTTGAACGAATCTTAAGTGACCTTCACAATTATTAGCCAATCAGAAGACATTTAGTATAAAGTGAAAATATATTATAAATCATGAATTACAGTGGATATTCTTCTTTTACATGATTAAAAAACTTGTTAAGGTTTGATAAAGGTTCAGAGGTTCTGAATTCATAATGCATATGTTATAGAAACTCGTCCATAGGGTTAGGGTTTAGGGTTAGGGTCAGGCTGCTAACATGAGATCGGTTTACATCGGATTTTAGAGAAGAGATGTTTATTGAGAGGCTACAACCCTAACCCTAACCTCTAAAATCCGTTGTAAACTGATCTCGCCTCTCAATAAACACCTCTTCTCTAAAATCCGATGTAAACCGATCTCATGTTAGCAGCCTGACCCTAACCCTAACCCTAAACCCTAACCCTGAACCCTAACCTTAACCCTAACCTTAACCCTAAACCCTAACCCTATGCACGAGTTTCTATACCGCATGCATTATGAATTCAGAACTTCTGAGACTTTATCAAATCTTAACAAGTTTTTTAATCATGTAAAAGAAGAATATCCACTGTAATTCATTACTTTCTTGTAATATATTTTTACTTTATACTGTCTTCTGATAGGCTAATAATTGAAATTGCTCAAACGCTTCTCACTGGCTCGTCCCTAAATTAGAGTCTCGCCGTCCCATATGTTGTAACCTTTCATTATTCACCTCCCCTCTAAAATCCGCTGTGAACCGATCGTATGTTAGCATCGCGTGTTGAACTTGGCTCCGTGACCTTGAAATTGCTCAAACGCTTCTGATTGGTTCGTCCCTAAATTAGAGTCTCGCCCTAACAAGTATTATAAGACTTTAGTCTAACGTTAGTTGACACACACAAGACGTACCTACAATCATGTGAAAACCAATGAGTTATGTCATATACGGCAATGACAATATTTGCTACATTTAATTAATTTCTTTTAAAAGGTAACAATGTTGTATACTGAACTTCCTCTTATCTTTATTTATACTGAAATGAATTAACAACATTGAAATGATCCACAATATATAACATTCAATAACCTCTATGGAAGGAACGATCGAGAATTGACGTCATATTCTCAATACTTTCTTTTCATTTTAAGCTTAACTATCAGAATAATCATCAATGCATTATGATAAACATATCATTGATTTATATTCATACAAAACTGTTTGATTTGTTTTTCAAATTTGACCAACACAATCCCGCATACATTTAAGTGTTAATCATATAAATACTTATGTAACTAATTAGTTGAGTTTCGTTTCTGTGTGAATCACAGCAACTTGACCTAATTATCTAATAAGTTCAGTAATTCATCACAAAGGTCATAGTTATTTTTATTTATAAACCTAGTAACTAAAATCTTTATTTAATAATACTGACTTAAGGGTAGGTTAATGGTAGAACAATTCAAACTGTCTAGGTTTTATATTCCTTGTTATAGTTGTGTTTTTTTTGTTAGTTTGATCTCTTCTTATTTATTGGACATCTAACAATTGAATAATAACATGATTGATGTAGTGATGGCTAACTGAAGCCAGTGGATAAGAAATCTTAAACCTAAACCTAATATCTAAATGGTGACGTCTCTAACTTTGACATTGAATAAAAATAATTTCCATAACAAATCAGTTTAAGTTTCTTTTTGGTATCTGAAATTATTGTTATTATGAAAATAGTATTTTATATTCTTTGACTGCTTATCTTTCGATTATGTTAGTTGTATAATAAAAAAGAATCGCAATAAACATTTTAATCATTATAAGCAAGGATGGATAGTGACTAACAGTGGAATCCAGGACGCGCGTTTCGTCCTATTTAGGACTCGTCAGCTAAATGTACCCGTATTTGAGTTGATGTTCACTCTTGGACTCGAACCCAGTACCGTTCGCTTCAAACGCCATCGCGTTTTCTACTTAGCTACTGAGTCCTGATAGCAACTTGCTTGTGCAGTGGGGTGAAGTCTAAATTCACCTGATATTGTTTACTTGTGTCTTCCCATTGATGTTTACGACTGCAATTGATCAGTCTCTGAGATGCAGGTACATCTGGCTGACGAGTACCAAGTAGAACGAAATGAGCGTCCTGGATTCCACTGCTAGCCACTATCCATCTTTGCTTATAATACTTGTGAATTAAGATAATATTGAGGCAATACACACAGTATGCAAATATGCCAGTAAGAGACTGATCAATTGCAGTCTAAAACATCAATAGGAACATTAAGTAAACAATACCAAGTGAATTTAAACATTTTAATCGTTGAAATTGATAAACATTCACTCTATTTTCTATTATGCTTAACATAATGAAATTTATTAAATACTTATTATGGTAATTTTCAATTTATTTACTTAGGTTACGCTATGTATATTGAATTAAATTAGGGTGTGTCACCTGAATTGGTAATTTCAGCTTATTAATTGTTGTTAGGTCGTGATATTCAACAATAAAAAATTAAGGTAATTATGTCAACATTCAGTCGAGGTATTAACTAAACACCAAAAGAAAGAAAAACTGGAAGAAATTCGGTAGAAAATAAATTTGTTTACATTGCTGTCACTACAACCTATTTAATGACTTTTCATTTAAGTTGACTAGTTGATCTGTTTTCTGTGGATTGACCTCTTGAAAACGGTATAGTTAGAAGGTTTAAGACGACCAATGGGAAGCTCTAAACTTTGGTTTTGTGTTAGCTAGCACTTGTCAATATGGTATGCCAATAGTATTGAGGGATTTGGTACATCATGATATATTTGAACCTATCTCATTTAGTATCAGTCAAAGACATGATTACAATTACTTCCAGGATTCAAGTGATTTCTTATGTCACCTAACACGAAACCTAGGATCTGATGATTGTTCAAGACTAGCTGGACATATCGATGGAGAAGTGATTAGTTCTATTCACCATTATAAAGGCAAATGTATTTATGCATTATTGTAATTAGGTTGTTTGAAAAAGTTTTAATTATTTGCTGATATCAATAAATAACTTTTGATTCAGTGATTGAATTCCTTATTTCCAATCGCAAAAGTCTCAATGGTAATTCTTTTACATTTGAACGTTCAGTTAATCTTTTCAAAAGACCTTTAACAGTTTCTTGAAGTAAAATTTCATCTTCATTGCTTCCAACAAAACTGTAATTTACTATCCTTTAATTCAGTTAATTGTCGCAATGTTAATTGCTGAGCCGTAAAGTTTTAGTAGGAATATATCATTGATAATCTATTAATTTATAGTACGGATCATACCCCAAAAATAATTACGTATCTTGAGAACTTTATATAAAATGTTGAATTAATATGTATTGAAGTATTTGCACATTTGTACCTCAGTCGTTGGTACATCGTATCTATAACTCGAAATTCTTTGGTTTAATGAAGTCATTTACGTTCTTTTTTACTTCATAGAAAGTTCTAATTGAGTCCATGAGTCGTATTTCACCATATTCTACTTATGTTTTATATTCTTTAAAAAAATGTCAGTATGGGGATTTGTTGAATTCACAAGTCGATCTAAGCTAGAACACCATTGAAAACCTGGAATCACTGGACAGCCGTTTTTTCCTAGTATGTGACTCCTCGGCAGTGTTCATCCACGGTCCGCTCACGAACCCAAGACCGTCTGTCTCGTGTATGAGATGGTTATTCACCTCAAGTAATGGATGAAGGGTTACGCGAGGTCATGGGTCGACTGAAGTTAAATATTAACAACATCTCGTGTTAACTCAGTGGTTTAGAGGTTAGGCATTCGCGCTTGAAACCGAAGGTCCTGGGTTCAGGTCCCGCGTACAGACTATAGATGCATACTTCTGAAGAGTCATCTATTAAAACAGAACGGCCGTTCAGTGCTTCCAGGTTCTTAATGGTGGTCTAGTTTAGATCGACTCATGTATTCAACTTTGAAAAACTGTGTCTATTTTAACTCACAAGTTAAATTGATAACTCTGTAGATATAAAACTAATCGTTGCTTAATTCATAACATTTTAGAAACTTTAAAACTGAAACAATATTACACATAATTGATATATTCTATATATAACAAAACATGTAACAATTGTTTACCATTCATTCACATGTCTACTTTGAATAAAATCACAGTTATAAATACTAATTGAAACTTATCCTTTCATACTTTAAGTTAATTAAATATAAGAAAAATCATAGTTTCTTATGTGTTAGTTAATTCAAGATTATTTTCAAATTATTATTCAACTGATTCTATGTTCTTTTATTACCTTTTTCTCTGTTTGTTTTGAAATCACATAAATAATTCATCTGTTTACCATAATATCCATTTGTTACATTCTTTGAAGAAGTGACTTATACTGCGTGACGAAACATCGGAAAATCTAACTTTTGTTACACTGTAAAATTCTATTTTGTTCTCATCTCTTTATTTTTAATATGAACAGATGACAGAAGATGATATATTTAAATTACATGAAGAATTGGAAAATGCACGAGTACAAAATAATGAAATGAAAACAGCATTAATTGAAGCTCGTACTATTATTGATCAACAACAAAATCAATTAACGGAATTTCGACGATATGCTGCACAATATCAAACTGATGCTGAAGCATTTAAAGTAATTAAAAATTGTTACTCATTATTGTAAAATATATATATATATATATATATATACATTGTTTTTATTGTTTGTCTAAATTTGTGCCCCTAGACATTCAATGTTCAACGTATGCTTATAAATAACAGATTGACAACCTAAAACGCTTAATTTCAAACTAGTTCTATTAAATTACGTCTGTAATGAGCAAGAACACGAGTAGGGACAACCGAATGTATTTGGCGCGAAATTACAGAGCATCTCATTAAAAACTGAAAACCGTATAGTAAATAATTGATTTGCAAAATATCAATCTATCGTCTCAAACTTGACTGTTCCTTTTGCAAATATCAGTCCATTGTCTCAAATTCCATTGTTTATGTATTTTCATACCGATTGCGTTCCGTTCCCGTTCTTTCCTTATTGATCTTCTACTGAAATACATTCTATGCCTGACCACCGTTATATACTACTTATGTGGATATAAGTAACACACCACACGTCTACAATCGTATGTTGTCAATGAGCTTAATGAATGTGGGCTAACAGACAATATTTTATAAAGATGGATCAAGATGATTTCAGTTTTTGTATTTGGTCAAGAATGGTGGATGTAGTCGATGTATTCATCAAACCTCGGAATTGGTTACATTAGCTCGGATCTATTCAATATTTTTTTTGTTCTTACGTATTGACCTCCTCTGTTTCTTCATATATACTTTTTATTTCTGCCTTTTCGGACCATATATTCTCAGTATTTAGTCTTATTGTCACTGCATTATTTCGATCTCTTCACAATTCCTCTTCTTAGTTTCGCTTCATCTTGATATTTTGAAAAGCGGAAAGTTATTTGTTCTAGGCTCTATGTAGATCATGACTGACTAATACTGTTTCTTTCAGTAGCCTATTACGTTACACTTATTCATACTTCCTAAGATATACATAAATGTATAATCAAGCACGCTTAATGTCAGAAGGCCTTTCAACTGAAAATTATTCACAGTAATGAGATAAATATGATGTATGTCGTGAGAACTATGTCATTGTAAAAAGAATTAATCTATCATTTCTTAACATTATCAAACAGTTATTCGTGTCGTCAAATATTATCTACCATTTCTATTCAATGAATTGAATCAGTCGCTATCTGTTAGTCGTTGACGAGTACAATGTTAAGTAAATAGAAATGTTTTCTGTACTGACATGTCATTATTTTTCATGTATAGTTATTGATTTGACTTATTTACATAAAACAATTTTTATTTACTCGGTTTTGAGTGAAGTCTTTCATCTGAAGATAAGCGGTAATGTTCATCTTCTTGAACTATAGTAAATAGAGTTTGGTTTGGACTTATGACTTAAACACTAAAATGCCTAATTCTACCAACCACTAAGCCATTGCTTATATCAACAGAGACGTTTATCCATTAACATATGTCCAACCAACATCAACTTCAAAGTACAACCTGTGCTAGTGTAAATATTAGCTTGGAAGAAAGGTAAAGATGGACAAATCAATACATGGCATCAATCCATGAAATAATTGATATTTACCCTGATAATTTTATTATATTTTTTGTGCAGTTGTCATGCAATAAGTTGAACCGACACCCGCATATATGTCAATTTCTATATTATATATGACTGACTGAAATGATAATAAATTTACTTCATTATTTATTTTATTTCATTCTATTTCCTCCTCCCGAATGCCCTGGTACAGCCGAGAGTGGGAAGAGTCCACTCTCCCTCTCCAAATGCTCTCACATAGCCACGCATATATAGCCTCTGCCAGGGAAGTCCTACTCACTGCCTTCTCGTGGCGGGGGCGTTGTTTACGAAAATGAGAGGACGAAAAGCGAATGTCCGGAGCTTTAACCGGATTCCAGACCAATGGTGCACATGGGCTCCAGTATCCTGCGGGAACAAATGGCGTATGAACCAATCGTTGGTCACCGGCTTCCATGGGACTGCATCTCCCCACGATGCTCTACTGCTTTGTGGATCAGACCTTCAGGTCGAAGGCTCGGGGTGTGGCCCCTTAAGAAAACCACCTGCTTCCATTTGGGCACCCGGGAAGTATCACAGTCCTCACACATATCGAATGAGATTTGTGTGGCGCATATGTATTTGGTGCCTCCTTGTAGCAATATCTGTGTATACACTCCCAGTCCTCCCTTAAACTAAGAGATTAAAATCACTTCATATCTTTCTTTCTAGTAACTAATTCTTTCTTCCTGTACTGTATCCTTATATGCAATCTTTCTCCTATATATTACCACCACTGAATTAACTACTCCTATGAATCCGGTATTCATCTTGCTGTGCTAATGCGGTATGGCAACCTGAACCGATGCATATATGTGCCTGGTCCTACGTTGTAGCTGACTGACTGACTGACTGTACCAACATCTATGTGTTAAAATAAATTAAAACATAAATTTCCTCTTTGGTATTCATTTTTCTTTCCTTTTTTCTCTTTTTAACACAGATGAAAAGTATGTTTTTACTAAATAATACACAAACACATGATGAACAAGTCAATATATTAATTAATGCATGTGAACGTTTAGAAGCGGAAGTTGATGCACTCACTTGGCAATTAGATCGAACTAAACAATCATTAGATTTAAAAACACAAGAATGTAATTTTCTTAATGAACAATTAGATGAAATACAATTGAATGGTAGTTATCATAGTCCTAATTTAACAGTAGATAATAATAATCATAATCATCATACAAGTAGTATAAGTAGATTAGATAAATTAAAAACTGGTACTGATCAATGTAATTCTATATTAAGTACAGAATATAAATCATTCACAGGTAATAGTCAATTATTACAAAGGAATACAATGATGTCAGAATCAGATATAAATAATGATATAAAAAAACTTCATGATGAAATTATTAATTATGAAAAAAAAGAAAAACAATGGGAAGAAACACATGAAGAATTATTACAGAGACAAAAATTATTAGAAGAAGAGAAAAAACAACAAGATTTAATTATTGCTCGATTAGCTAATGAACAGGTAGTTGGAAAAAACCTTAATAATTCACAGGTTAGTTGTATTATATATATATATTTTTTTCTGGTTAGCGTTTTTTTTAGCGAGTTAGTTTCCTAAGGGATGGGGTCGCTAATTCCATGCCCAACCCTTCTCCTTTATCCGGACTTGGGACCGGCAGTAGTTCCAGAGGGGCTTCAGGCTGAGTTAGTTGTATTATATTAACATGGGATAATAAGTATAATTGAAAAGCTAATGAAATGAATTTATTTTCATGATAATTAGAATTAATTAAATGAAGGTTAATTAATTCTGGACAGCCGTCCAGTACTTCCAGGTTTCTCATGGTAGTCTAGCTTCAATTGACTTATGACCTCGCCATATAAAAATTACTATAATATCCACAAAACATCTGATAATAATTCTGAATGATTAAAAATTTAGTTGAAAAGTTTATGAAGTAAAAACTCATAAGTAATAAGAATTTTTCCGAGGCGGGGGGGATTCAGGCTTAGAAGTTTGAGTTAAAATTTAAAGTCGGGTTAAGATTAACACAGTTAGGATTAAGTTTAGAAATAAGAGTATAACATTAGACATTATGAGTAATGGAAAGAAATTGAGTAGATGAGTGTCACATTTAGACATGTGTCCCTGATTTTAAATACCAACAACCCTTAATTTATATTTAAAAATCTATCTATCATGGTCCATACTCTTTAGTCATCTTATATTTATTAATTGCAGGCATTTATTAATTAAATATTCATAATATCTCTTTGACTTTTAATACAAAAATGATCTATCCGTCAATGAATTATGTATTTTGCATAGGAAGCCATGAGCTCCAATCTCAAATTTGATTGATCCTTTAGGATAATGAACATTCACTGAAAATGTTTAAGTTGGATTTTCTAATCTAATTAATATACTATTGAAATACCATATAAGGTTACAAATCAATCAGTTATCAACAACCTAAGATGTGAAATGAATGTTTCCCGATGCAAGTTATTGCAATTTAAATGATTGCAGTTAAAAAGAGACAAATAAGATGAGAAACAAAGAAAAGGAAATAACACCAACTGCAATGACTATTTTAATATGAGTAACCCATACATTATAGATAGAGTTGAATGGTGGCTAGCAGTGAAATATAAGATGCGCGTTTCGTCCTGCTTAGGACTCGTCATCTGTATATACCAACATCCTGGAGTTGATTTTCAATCTAGAGACTCGAACGCAATACCTTTCATATCAAACTCTATCACGTTATCTACTTGGCTACTGAGTCCAGATAGTCACTGGTTTGAGAAATGGTGCAATTTGGACTCAGTAGCAAGGTGGATACCGTGATGGGGTTTGAAGTGAAAGATACTGCTTTAGAGACCCTGGCTGAAAACCAACTCCAAGATGCAGATACATTTAGTCGACAAGTCCTAGACATAACGAGATGTAGATCCTGGATTCCACTGTTTGTTACTATTCATTTCTGCTTGAAAGTGCTTACATTTTGATGGCAGTATCGAGAAGTTCCACACAGGTGCACATATACCAATAGAGACTGACCAAATGAAGTCTTAAACACCAATGGGAAGATGCAGACAACCAGTACAAATAAGTGATGCAGCCTGAAAGGAACAAATAAGACAGAAGAAAGAACTGAAGATTAAGTGCAAGATAGAATAAATGAATGAAATTTCTGCACTGTGAGGGATTTCCCACTTTGCCATCAGGTGTCGCCAATCATTAATCGTGAGTTTTAAGCAGGTTCCAATCATAAAGTTTAGATCTGTTGATTTGGCTCAAAGTAGCAGTCAACGAACTTGTGGATTAGCTGCCCCCAACATTTTTACTTCTACTTCAAAAAGCATTGCATGGTAGTTAGATATAAACAATAAATATCCTGACCGCCTTAGTATATGAAGGTATGTACACTTATTAATCGAGATATAACATCTGATTGGAAAGTTAAGTCTAACCTCTATTATTAACTTAGTACTTTGACCATAAGTGAGCAATGCTTCGAACATAGTGTATTACAAAATAAATCTTGTGTACTTTAGTGTTTCAGTCATTTAATGTTGCTCAAACCTTATCTGATAAAGCTTGAGTACCTTTTTTGGAATCGGAATTCATTTTTCAAGGCTCACAAACCTACCGCGACGATGTGAGTGCGAGAGGAAATTGTTAGAACCCCCCGAGTTTTGAAGGGCGGACGTCATACCAGGGGCAAGTTTACGTCATATGCATACCGGCAGCAAATACGTTTTCGCCCACGTATCCCATGGCATACATATAGGCATCTTCACTCACTTATGATTTACTTGTTCATATCAATTTATAATTAAAATATAAATCATGAATAATAAAACTGCTTATTATCTCTTTAACAGAATGATAACAATCAACATGATGAAATTCCAGCTGAAATTATAGCCAAATTAAATAATTTACATGAAGAAAAAACAACATGGAGATTGTATGCAACAAGTTTAGTACGTAGTTTTGTTGAAAATTGTGAAGAATTTATACGTAAAACACCATATAATGAACCATATTTTGAAAGTGAAACTGAACGTCGTTGGTATACATATTCAATGCATTTATTAGAAAATTTATTAAATGTTGCACCATATCAATTATCTAAAACTGATTTAAACTTATTAAAACGTACTAAAAATCCAATAACAAATCATTCAATGTTCCAACAAACAACAGAATCGAATAATCCACCAGAATTATTGACTGCATTAGATTTTCCATCACAAGTTCAATTAAATAATTCATATGTAGGAGGAGGAGGAGGAAGAAATATACAATTCGATGGATTAGTACAACAACAACAATCACAAAATACATTTACACAAGGATATGATTCATATAATCGTGAATCAAAACAATCATATCAACAACGTGCAGCTCGTGCAGCATCGAAACCATTGACAAATTTCTATCGTAAGAAGAAGTAAATAGATAATCAAAAAAAAAGACGAATCACCTGTCGTTTTTATTACAATTCATATACATTATTAAACTGGCAGAAAATTGTACATAAATTTTGTTGAATTAACAAACAGAAAAGAAAAATGGAAGCAAGACTATAATTTATGAACGAATCAATCAGATTTAGGATAACAGTAATTGAATTTTGGAGCGAAATTCATTCATCCACTTGGCAAAATAGCATTTTAGCTTAAGTCAATTCGTGATGAAAACCCTAAATCTAATTCCTCGCACTGATTTGTAACCGTCATTCAGTCCTAGTTAGTGGACGGCTATTCTCAAGATCACTTTAGCGTCGCCTAAACACCGTCCATAAATTATAGTCTTATCATATGGACAATACAAGATGAATGTGTACATAACTACCGTTCAATTGTTAACAATGTGATGTAGGAAAACTTCATAATGCTTGTTTGATATATTTCGTTTTTAAAAAAACTATGGAAGAAGTGCCTTTTATATACTTATATATTTTTTAAGAAATCAGTCATCTTGTATACTTATTTGTTATCTTTACCTTAATCAAACGTCTTTTTATTAAATAATAAAGAAGTGAACAGACGATTTTCATATTGTTTAATATTTCAAAACGTTTAGATTCGTTTCCTGCGCTACTTATTCATTAATCTAGTAGTAAAGTAAATTCTATGAAAAATAACGAGAAACTAATGGCGTTATTAAAAACAAAGATGTTTCGGTGAAGAGAGCTTTACAGTTGTATTCATAGTTATTTTCCCTACATACAATGGTTCATAGTGAAAATAGAGGGTTGTTGTATCACTAACAGCAATCAGTCAGGACTTAAAGCTATGTAATAGTCAAAGGGTAATACGAATCACCACGTGTGGAAATGACATATCGAACAGGGATTTGGAAGATATTTTTACACTTTAAGAATATGGGAGGATGAAGAACATATAAAAGCATATGTCAAAAAATAACCGACAAAATCTGAAGGGGTGCTAAAGCTATGGTAGCCTAAGAGATTAGACATACAGCTTCGAGGCACAAAGATCCGAATTAAAATGATGAACTCTCAAAGCCGCGGAAATGCACAAGTCCCTTATCCGGCTTCTCTTCAAATTAGTTTGCTTAACCTTGTGAATAATTCTTAATGAGGATTTTCATCGAGACAAATGAGCAGTTACTCAACAGCTGTGCTGATAACGGATTTCCACATATCTTTCAATAACAACCCTGGATAGTGCTCGGATTTGCGTTTGGTAATAGTACTCCATCCGTAGCTAATACAACTATTACATGACTTCGAATTCTGGTTGACTTTTAGTACCTCTGCCAATGACGCCATGTTCATTACACGCAAAAAAACAACCATAAACACGACTGAACAGAATTAATTATATCGTGGAGATTATCATCACTGAAAACGACTTTATTTTGCAAATCTTATCCTTAAATTCAGAGTAATTCTCATTCATTTTCCCAAAGTGGGTAATTTATAGTTTTCTCTACTAACTAGATTTCTATGCAGACCATAGATTATCAAGCAGATGTGGAAAATTGATTTTGCGTAGTTGAACCACACATGTTCCGTTTAAAAGCGATCAAATCCGATTCCCATAGAGTAAGGATAGTACAAGACTAATAAACCATGACTAATCAGTGAGATGAAATTGCTGAAAATTTAGATAGACAATGATATAACTGTAGAACTTTCGATTTCGGAGAAAGTGGACCAAACTACCATAAAACTAGTCAGACATGGTGGAAACTACGTTCGGATCAATGGATGCAAACACAGTCGAGCATCGGTAAAGATACTTCAGTTTCAAATTTCCTCAAAGAGTAGACATATGATCCACTTATTTGTGGTCAAGTCTAAAACTAGCATGTTGAGATTTGAGTGGATAGATACTGCCGTTAATCCTTATGAGATAGATGAGTTGAATGTTATCACTGAGTAATACCTAAGCTTACAAATACTAACCCCCCAATTTTTCATGATGTGAAGATTAATTTTCGAAAAGATATACTATATTCTATAATCTTCTTTTTAATCCTTGAAAAACGATACTATTTGCACTGATTTTTACGAGTTTTATAAAAGCCTCGATGAACCCATCATTTTTATAGTTAAAAACTTGTTGATAATATTCAACTGACTTTATAGAAACCTACAAAACAGAGAGTAACTAAGAAACTCCTATCTGATATTATTTGGTTTATTTGACAAAATACATACAGTAAAGAAACTTCCTAATTAGTCGGAAGTAGTTGACAAGATGTCCAAGACATAGGTTTCATACTACTTACCAATCGTCAGAAGACCTACTTATAATCATGACGGAATTGATAGACCTAATGAGATTCGAAACCCTTGTTATCCAGTCTGCAATCCTAGACTTTACCACTTAGGCATCTGGATTGAGACTGACCTTTTGTAAGACTGAGATAATTACAACTGACTGTAGGAAAAGACCAACAGATGAGTGTGATCTACGTTTAGTCAGTATTAATAAACAATGAGAATAAAACAAAAGGATTTTTGTAAGCAATGATGGATAGTAGCTAGCAGTAAAACCCAGGACGCGCGTCTCATCCTATCTGGGACTCGTCAGCTGGATGTACCTGCATCTCAGAGTTCATGTCCACCGCGGGACTCGAACCCAGTACCACTCGCTCCAAACGCCACCGCGTTATCCACTCAGCTACTGAGTCCTGATAGCCACTTGCTTGTGTAATGGGGTGAGTTTAAATTCACTTGGTATTGTCTGGCTTGTATCTTCCCATTGAGGTTTAAGATTGTTTATTGTTGTTGGCATATGTGCATACTGTGCATATGCCAATAACAGACTGATCAATTGCAGTCTTAAACCTCAATGGGAATATACAAGCCAAACAATACCAAGTGAAAACAAAAGGATCTTCAAAATGATTTTTTGAATGTTCAGTACACGAGATGATTAATTAAGAAGCTAGGTACCGATGTAATATGATCGTGAACAAGGTGATTTCGAATACTGTTAGAAGTACTCTATTAGTAACACCCTACATATCCCATGTTTAAAACAAAGAGAATATTAACCTTTTTCTATTGAAAGAAGCACAACAATACGAAGAAATAGATTTCAATAAGTATTATTTACACAATGTTTAGTCAAATGTCAATTTTCTGCGTCACTACTCTTGTTTTGATTATGTGTTAAAAATTCTAATCCTGTACTTTGATGACGAAGTCTTCTATCGCGTTTAGCTATAGCTCGCCAATCTTGACTCTCCTTCCAATATTTTGCCCATGCACTGATGGAAGTGTGATCTTGTTTAATGGATTCAGGAGTGATATTTATCTCTTCATAATTATCAGATATCTGAAAGATGTAAAATAATAAGACGCTTTGTGAATAAGTTGGCTACAAAAGGATCGTATTAATGTGAACCTAAAACTAAGGTAATTAGGTAGATTGACTAGAGTCATTTAATTTAAAATGAGATAAAATTTACCATAGTAATTTATTCAAATCACATTATGGTCAAGTTTAAGGCCTAAAACGGTGACCAGTATATCTTTGAACCAGAGGGAACATATATTAACACGACAATGAAGATATACCTTTTCACCGTTTTTTTCTTTTGTTATATTATCAAAGTTCAATCTTCCCCATAATTATTGCTTTTACATTATTTCAATTTCATTGCCATTCCCCTTTAAAAAATCATCTCATAGTACTAATGTGGTACGCTAACTTGAGCTAATACACATATGTTTACATTCATATGTTGAACAAAATGCTCGTTGAAGCGCTTAAAAGTGGGAAAATACTCACTTTAGGTTATTTCCAATTGTGCATAACGATTTACAAGTACATCCCGATGCACATAGATTGTGAGAACAGAAAGGCAAGTTAACGTTCGCATAAATGAGCATATTCCTCAAAAATTAAGACTAAGAAGTCAACTTGTATTCCATTGCTCGTCATCTACTTAATAGTGGGAATGATGTTGAGATTTCAAAACGGTTAAGATCTATCTGTATTGCTCATCACTAGACTAACTGAATAAACGTAAAACAACCTCAACTATGTAATCCTAAACTTAGGACCAATTTATTACTAATATCCAATAAAGCTACAAAAACTAATGCTTTATATTGAGTATTATCACAAGTAAGCAGTACAAATCAATCCCAGAATGTAAAATAAACCTGTTCCAAACAATAAATTAAGTTGCAGTTATTACGTATTAAGATTTAGAATTGTACACCACCAACTGAGTAAAGGTCTATTTATTCAGATTTGAATAATAAATATTGTGGAATAGGACTTAGAACTATGATTTATTGGTCGAAAGCATAGAGATTAAACCATTGGGTTACAATTTGATCATTTTTTCTTGACACATATTCTCCATGTCTGAGATTTTTTGCCATCACCAATACTAGTTACTACTTCTACTACACTGGTACTCATCTGAATAATTTCATCAATCTGTGGTGATGTGATCCAGGGATTTGAACCATTGCATAGATGCACAGGATTCTACGTTGCATGTTACTGAATAACAAATTGATCATAGCATTTCTGGATTATCAAGATCTATTTGTTCTCAATGACAATTAGCATACCAAATCTGATGAATCTGCTTCTTCGAATTTAGCATTTAATTCTCCAAGTATCACTGTAATTTTCAATTACAAAATGAACATTAGGTGTTTTGTGGCTTTTTTGAAGACTGTTAAAGGACTGTATGTTTGTTAGTTAAGTCCTCCAAGGGCAAAATATTATTTGTATGCACTAGATCAAAAGGTTGAATACTAGGAAGATATCAACATCATTCATATACCAAAATAATATGACTAAGCAATGTTTACGAGACATTTTCTTTTAAATTACTATTTTCGAATCTTCCCAACTACCGGGGTTACGTCTCTCGGTCTTGAATAATTAAATAACAAATAGCATGATTTCAAAATATCATTTTAGTTTATAGATTAAGCTATCAGGCATACCTGTTATGTGAAGAATGACAATACGATCGAACTGTCTAGAAAATTGTAAGGAATTTCAATTCATTCAAGCTGTACAACAAAACAAGGAGTTTTCATTGAAATCGCGAACCCATTAATGTTAGACCACCACTGAAAACCTAGAAGCACTGAACCACCATACCGGCCAGGTATAGGGCTCTTCAAGAGTGACACTCACAACTCCGCACAAAGGACTCGAACCCAAGACCATCGGTCTTGCACGAGAACGCCACTAATAATAATAACCTTTAGACCACTGAATCAACATCCAGCGGTGTTAATGTCTAGATTCAATCAACTAAAGATATTGCACAACCTTCACCCATTACCTGGTGATGGATACCTCTCTTACACCCAACACGGTTGAACTCCATTCTCACTAAAACTTTGGAACTTTCCTCTCGAAGTTAGTCACTGGTGATCATATGACAATAAGAATTCCACTTATTTGATATCTATGCAAACCAGAGAGATTTTGTCATCTGACCAATTTTTGCATACAGTCAATACACAATAATGAAAATACAAATGATAATAACGTACTAAATTTCTTGGCTCTAAAGTATGAGATTTCTTCCTTATCGCTTTCAATCTTGAATTAATTATTTTAACAAGTTTATCACGTTCCAATCCATAAACATTATTAGGTTTGATAGACGCTGGAATAGCAGTACATACTACATCGTTGGATGACTGTAAATGTTCTGAATCAATTGAAGGAGCATTTACCTAATTCAGTAATGCATGCACAGAAGAAAATCAAGGTAACTTTTTAAATGATAATGAGGAATATAAATTAACAAAAGTAAATTGTACGGTTAATATGTAGCTAACCATGTGAGAAACATAAGTAGTCTCTTTCTATTAAATACGTGAACTGGGCAGCTAAATCGTTAGTTATGGAAATGACTAAGCAAGCGACCATTCACAATGTACTTAAATACTATCGCCTGGAGTCAACCTGACCTCGATGATTTATTATTAATTAGCAAATAATCGATGAAAACTGTGATTTCCCTGTGAGGAGATGGCCTATCCAATAAATATGAGACCATTTGCTTGTATATTCTACAGTGATTGTCCAACAGTCCTTATCCAATAGTTCGATTACCATGTTAGATCACTTTTCCAACTCAATACACTTAGCTTTCTGTGAATTCATTTTATTTCCAGATGTAAAAGAACATAATAAGTGAGAAGCTTAACTACTTTTGAGGACTTTTATGGATATTTAAAACAATGTAAACAGAGATGGGATAAATTTACTACCACAAAGAGTATTTTGTAAGAGAAAAGACCGATGTATATTTAATTTTGTGAAATGTTACAACTTCAGATCACCGATTAATTGGTAAGACTACGGATATTGATGGACAGAAAGATAACATTTTAAAAATATATGGTTTTGCGATTCAGTTATTTATTTTGTTAAGTATTCTTGTTATATCTTTTATCGCACTATTCGACACTAAATTACGCATGAAATGAAAAGGCCAATAGTAATCTAGAATCAGATACACAAAATAACTATTCGCAATGTCATACCACATCACCAAGATGAAGTAAAACTAACAATATGAATAGAAAAGGATTCAAAATAATGTAGTAGCTATGATGAAAAGAATAATATTGGGAATATAGTTCGAGAAAACGGGATGAAAATGTCTGTATGAAGGGATGGTGGAGCCTGAAATCTAGAGTAAGATAGGGAGTGAATGCATCCGCGTCATTGGAATCGATTATGAATCCTAAAACTCAACGTCCCAGCCATTTACCACTACAGTCGCACAAAACACAACCAGGTAGTTTACATCTATCACAACAGGCCAATCGAACGGTCAGTGATTTCATGAACTAATGTCACAGTATCCTCTAGCTGCTTCTACTGGTTTTCTTCCAACTTACTCTTACACCTGCCAACATTTGGCGTTGAAGTAGGTGGTATTTCAATATATGTAACAAGTCGATAAAAGTAATCAACCATACTATTCGGTTTGTTATTTTCGCCTAGTAGCCCACCTCGAACCAAAGGATTGTTCGCGCAATGGTCACCAAATAAGAATATCATCTGTGGATCCTAAGTCGATTATTGAACCTCCTGACAGAAGATAAATTTCTGAAAATGTATATGAATATGCGATTTCTAGAAAATATATAGATAACATTTAGATATGGAGTGGAGCTAAGGTATATGAAACAATGTGCTCAAAAAACTGAATGACGAACTGTTATGTCCTAGCGAAGATTAAATTATGAGTAACTTCTGAGAACTATTAATGGACTAATATATATATTCCTATCGTATAACAGTTCAGCAACTAGATTATGTATATCGATATTCCCCTTATAAGCTTCATTCTGACCTAGAAATAATTATTATACGATATATTATTCTTAAATTATATTCAGTTTATTAATTACCGTCTCCCACGTTCACAGCCACTTTTTGGCTTGATTTTCTACAAATGTTATTCCCTATTTTATGGTGTGATAAGGTCTGTTTGGCTGGTATATAAATATTTAGAAGATCCTGACCATCATTACTACATATCATGCTATGAAAGATTAGCTCGGTTAGTACATATTATCAGTATAGCTAAAAACAAGACCTTATTTTTAGAAAAAAATGTAGTGTGATTCAAACTGGAAATTACTTTTGTAGCCATAGTTGAAAATTACACATACAAATAATCTGTGGCTTCATAACAATATTTAAACAGCTTTCTATTAGTTGAAATAATTAATTACTAAGTCGTAACCAATGTTGGATTTAATTCATTTTTATAATGTTTGTTTGGACCTTCCCATCAATGAGAAGACTCAAACAAACAATACAAAAATGAATTGAAACTTCACCCTATTGCACAAGCTAGTGGTTATCAGAACTCAGTAGCTAAGTGGATAACGTAGGGGTGTTCAAAGCGGACGGTACTACGTTCGAGTCAACTTTGGAATGCACGTACACCAAGTTGAAGAGTTCCATATAGGACGAAACATGTGTCCTGGATTCCACTGCTAGGCACCATCCATCTTTGCTTATAATGTTAGATTGTTAACTTCTTAGTTCTAAGTGAATCTTATCGATTCAATTGCAATGCAACAACCAACCTTAATTATAACTGAACATCCTGAAGATACATCTTTATGACCAATGGGAAGTAGCAAGAAACCCAAGTTTATGGCTTCTTGTCGATTAATCTTCCCAACCGGCTAATATCCTCCATTGCTTACACAGAAAGGATATCAAAGGACTATATCATTTTATCCTGTTTAGTTCCGGTGTTTATACACATATTTAGATTGTGAGACTGAATAATCTATTAGATCAATACAGAACCTTTTAGAGCTGAAGCAATGTGCATGAAAAAAAGTCTATGGTATAAAAATAAAAAACACGTACAATAGAAACACTCACTATACAGGTCTGTTCAGTTATAAAAAACTGAAAAACAGGAATCTTCATCTTTGGATAACCCTTATGCAAAAGTGATCTGTGGAAAAGTAGCCAAGTGCATTTTTCAGTATAAGAATTAGCAAACTACCTTAATTCACTACTTCCACTATTCATATACTGCTGAATATGAAATGCCAATGCGGTGGGTGTTTGCTTTATTGAAGGTTTGTTGGAGCCATCATATACTGGTAGTTTACAGTTGACATCAATTTTAGCATACTTATCTCCAGGTATAAGCTGAAATTTATAGAAAATAGAAAGAATCGATTTAAGGAACAGCGATTCTTGAATATTTCTGTTTGTTATATACATTTTAGATATTACAATGATGAACAGAATGTCAACGTGTGATTTACTTATTTAAACAAATAAACATTGGCGCAACGGGGCACCAAACACATATGCGCCATTCAAAAGCAATGAGTTTGTGAAGAGATAGAGTATGTATAATAAATGAACAACAACGGGCAGAAATTAGTGTACAAGAGTGAAATAATAATAATAATAACAGAAACAGTTCAGTTGGCAAGAATATAACCAGGAAGAATTCTTACAATTAAAGAAGTTGATGAAGAAAGTAAAAGAAGGTCACAGCAGGATCGCCACAGGCTTCTATTCTGAGCCATATCTGATAACGTCTCTATCCACTGTGTTGCACCATCTCTCGGACCCCAGCCAGGGGGTCGTGAAGGACCAACACAAGCCAGTCCTTTGTAGCTTTCCTTCATACCACGACACCATGACATATACTGACCACCTCTCCGCTTCTTCCAACCAGTCCCAGAGTCGGCAAATAATGCACGACATGGAATTCTCTGGGACGACATTCGGAGAACATGTCCAAGCCACCGAAGTCGGTATTTCAAGATGGTGACACCAATTGCATTATCGTCTCTGTGCCCGAACACACGATGCCGAACCTCTGCATTACTAACATGGCGTTGCCACTGGATGTCAGCAATCCTTCGGAGACAACGATGATCGAACATAGATAGTTGTCTAACGTCCTCAACTCGGAGAGGCCAGGTTTCACAAGCATAGAGCAAAACTGCTCTCACCGACGCGTTGTAGATCCGACCTTTCACAGCCAGACTAACATCACGAAGGCGCCAAAGATGGCCCAGATTGGCATAAACCGTTCTGGCTTTCACTATACGTGAATCGATTTCATCACTCACGCCACCACCAGAACTAATACAGCTACCTATATACACGAAATTCTCAACTACTTCTATCTGTTCACCATCCAGAGTGAGTACAAGATTAGAATCCTGCCAGTCTCGTAGAAGTACTTTGCACTTCGGAGGTGCAAAGCACATACCATACCTACGGACATTGATTGCCAACTGATTAAGTGCGGATTGCGTGCCTTGGGCATTATCGCACAGTAAGACAATATCGTCCGCATACTCAAGGTCGAGAAGTCTTTCTCCAAGCAACAAATCCACACCGCCATTACTTACATCCATCAGAGCTGTTTCCAGAATATCATCGATGGCAAAGTTGAAGAGGAATGGTGAGATTGGGCAACCCTGCCTAACCCCACTGCTCGAATGGAACAATGGAGAAAGGTAGTTGTATGCCCTCACTCTGTCTGAAGTGTTTGTATATAGGGCATTTAAGGTGTGAATAAACTTCTCAGGCACACCCTTCTTCAATAGACAATCCCAGAGAACAGTCCTGTTCAACGAATCGAAGGCAGCCCTGATGTCAAGAAACACTAAGATTGTTGGCCTTTGATAAGTATGGCGGTGTTCTAACATTTGGCGGAGGGTGAAGATATGGTCAATACATCCTCGACCAGAACGAAAACCAGCCTACTCCTCGCGAGTCAATCTTTCTCGTGTTTTGGACGGAAGCCAATAGTTTGGACGCAAACGGGAGTAAGCTTATTACCCGATAGTTGTTGTCGAAACGACGTGAACCCTTTTAAAGATAGGAACAACTATCGACTCATTCCATGACGTTAGAACACTCTCTAATTTTCAGACCTTTGTAAACAACTCTGTCAGTTCCCTAACCAGAAAGTCACCATCATCTTTAAAAAGGGTCGGAGGCAAGTCATTTGACCCCGGTGATTTGTAGCGCTTCAAGAGTTGGAATTTCTCGCAGACTTCCGCCTCATTAAATAGACCAGTCGTCACAGGCCATGAAAGGCATGACAGTCTGATCGATGTCACCAGGGCAGCAGACCCGTTGAATCGCTCCTCGAAAAACTCTGCCCATCGTTCAAAACGTCGATAGATGTTAGTGATTCGCATCCCGTCATCTTTGAGGATTGTTTCACTCACATCAGACTTCTTGCTGTCAATGACTCGGATGAGTTGAAAGAGCTTCCAAAGTTTCCAGATTGAGCTGCTACTTCTAACTCGTTGGTACGCCCCGACTACCAGGCTTCTGGGTCCTTGTGCAAGCTTTGTCCAATTCTGTTACGTAACAGTCTTCGTCTGTGGTCGAACTTGCGGTCACCCAGAGTAGACCGACAGGCTTCAACGAGTCGTAACGAGATTGTAGAAACCCTGTGTTTATAAGCGGGATGTAGCGAGAAGCCTCAAGCGACTTTACTAGCTATTTTTATGGCGTTCAATGCTCATCTATACTTTTCAGTGGGATGATAGCTAGCCTTGAACCTAGCTCGGTTTGATATTTAGTTATAACAGAAGCTGTAGCCAATTTACTGACACTGATCCGTTTAGGTTGATGAATTTGTTAGCCACTGAAACGTAAGGCAAGATGAGCGCAAACAAGGGCATGATCAGAGTTCAGATAGGTACTCCAAAAGGAGCGGCAGTCTTGTACACAACCACGTCAACGGTAGCTGGTCGCGATGTGGTCAATCTGAGTCCATGCTTGAGATGCAGAAGGAGGACGCCAGGTGGCACATCGGCGATGACTGTGCAGAAAGTTAGTGCTAGCCAGAAACAGGTTGTGGTCTGTGCACAGTTGCAGTAGACGGTCCCTGTTATCTGTCCTGCGAGCAACAAGTCCCCATCGGCCACCTAAACGACTCTCTTCTGTGCCTAGACGCCCGACCTGAGCATTCAAATCTCCAGCTAGCATTACAATATCATTCGAACGCATTTTCTGTAGAACAGTTAAATGGTGGCAAAACTCATCCTGCAATCTGTCAGAGAGTAGGCGATGACGAAAATACATCATTTCTCACGCCGATTTCGTCTTACTTTGATGGAACTTTCTAATCTAACAGCACATAACCGACTGTTAATGTAGATCCAATCGACTAGTGCTAATTGAGACACCAATGCCAGCAAAATCGGACGAAGTTGCCACAGATATCCCGGATAAACGCACATGAAACAAGCTTTTCGAAGAGACAGATGGAAAGCGAATTTGTAGTACATCACTAGTCTTGAATACGGGTCCCGGATAGAAAACAGACATCGATATTGAGACTTTCTAAAAACACAGTCAACCCCACTTGTTTTCTGATCTGAATTAGTGTGCAAACGTTATAGGAAGCCAGTTTGAATGGTATAAGTGGTTTTAGAAGGACTGTTTCAGTATTCACAGTCGGTGGTAGCATTCGAATTTCGACCAGTAAGTGACTTGAAATACTTCAGATTGGACAGGGTTTCCACCATAGGCGAGCTGCTGTATAAGTTGGAAGATAAAATACACAAAATGAAAATAAAGGAGAATACATAGATGACGTAGTATAGAAGAAATAAAAGCGAATGTTGTCATATGATCGCGAATAAAATTTGTTTGAGAGAGCTTTAAAGCAAGTGAAATTTTTTCCAGTCGTAGTTACAACTGATTTTTGTGAGGGTTGTCATACTCCCCGGGTGCCCAAACCGAAGCGGGTGGTTCCCTTAGGGGGCCACTCCCGGGCCGTTAACCTCGAGGTCTAATCCGCAAGGTAGTGAAGCAACGTCAGGAGATTCAGTCCCATGGTAGCCGGTGACCAAAAATTGGTTCATACGACATTTGTTCCCTCAGGATCCTGGAGCCCATGAGCACCTTCTGTTCAAAAAGATTTGGAAGGAGGAACAAGTGCCGATGGACTGAAAAGAAGGACACCTCACCAAGATTCCAAAGAAAGGAGATCTGAGCAAATGTGAAGACTACAGAGGCATTACACTACTGTCTTTAACAGTGTTGCTGAACCGGATGAAAGATGTAGTAGACGCCTAACTTCGAGATCAACAAGCTGGATTCCGTATGGATCATTCGTGCACAGACCGAATTGCGACACTACGGATCATCGTCGAACAATCAACTGAGTGGAACTCGTCACTGTACATCAACTTCATTGATTATAAAAAGGCATTTGACAGTGTAGATAGGAGGACGTTATGGAAACTTCTTCGACACTACGGAGTTCCTGAGAAGATTGTCAACATTATCCGGAACTCATACGACGGACTACAGTGCAAAGTCGTGCATGGAGGACAGCTGATGGACGCATTCCAAGTAAGGACCGGAGTCAAACAAGGCTGTCTACTCTCTCCCTTCCTCTTTCTTCTGGTGGTCGGCTGGATTATGGAGACCTCGACATTTGAGGGAAAACGCGGCATACAATGGACAGCTCAGAACCCATTAGACGATTTGGACTTCGCAGATGACCTAGCACTCCTATCGCATACACACGAACAGATGCAGATAAAGACAACTCGTGTAGCAGCAGTCTCTGAATCAGTAGGCCTCAACATACACAAGGGGAAAAACAAGGTCCTCAAATACAACACTGAGAACAGCAATCCAATCACTCTTGACGGCGAAACTCTGGAAGATGTAGAATCCTTCACAAACCTGGGAAGCATCATCGATGAACAAGGAGGTTCAGATGCAGACGTAAAGGCGAGGATCGGCAAAGCAAGGGTCGCATTCCTACAATTGAAAAACATATGGAACTCAAAACAACTTTCAACCAATACCAAAGTCAGGATCTTCAGTACCAACGTTAAGGCAGTTCTACTGTACAGAGCTGAAACTTGGGGAACCACAGCAACCACCATCACGAAGGTACAAATATTTATAAATGGTTGTCTACGCAAGATACTCAACACCAATTGGCCGGATACCATCAGCAACAGCCTTCTCTGGGAGAGAACAAACCAGCTTCCAGTTAAAGAGGAAATCAGGAAAAGACGATCGGAATGGATAGGACATACATTACGCAAATCATCAAACTGCATCACAAGGCAAGCCCTAACTTGGAATCCTGAAGGAAGGCGGAAAAGAGGAAGGCCAAAGAACACATTACGTCGGGAAATAAAAGCTGATATGGAAAGGATGAATAACAACTGGAAGGAGCTGAAAAGGATTGCCCAGGACAGGGTTGGATGGCGAATGCTGGTGAGCGGCCTATGCTCCTTCACGAGGAGTAGCAAGCGTAATTAAGTAAGTAAGTAAGTAAATAAGTGGACTATTCATGTCCACCAACCCAGTTAAAGCGACGGACATTCGTTTTTCATTCTCTCAATTTCGTAAAAAAACGCCCCCTTCGTGAAAAGACAGTGAGTAGGACATCCCTAGTAGTGGTTGTATACGTGTGGTCATGTGAGAGCATGAGAGCTGACTCTCCCCATCCTCAACCGTACCATGGCATTTGGGGGGTATATATTTGCTCAATACCTCTGAATTATTCATAATAACAGTACATTTGTGTTGCCTTTAACTAGCTTGTACCTTTTAAGTATATAATGACTGAATTATTAATTTTTTTGGCTTATAGTTTCCGGTGATAGTTATTTAGAATCTAGTTTCCGAAATAAATACCACACCTGTATGCAAAATCTGAGGGCAAAAGTAAAAGTGATTAAATATCATTTAGAACATAAACGAATTTAGATCACTTCCCAGTCAGGGAAACCAAAATTTTCAGTTTAGGGGTTGTGGAGATTGTTAAGTTTTTGATTGAGATCATGAACCGATTGATGCTAGACGTTAACATCATCGGACGCCGGCTCAGTGGTCCAGTAGGTTAAGCGTTCGCGCGCGAGACTGAAGGCCCCGGGTCCAAATCCCGCGGGCGGGGTCGTGGGTGCACACCGCTGAGGAGTCCTACAATAGGATGGAACGCCCATCCAGGTTTCCAATGGTGGTTTAACATCAATCGGTTCATGATCTTATGTTATAATTCTCTCTTACGGTTATAACCCAGCTATTCCTATTGCTTAGTATTGTCGGACACCGATTCACTCGACAAGTTCCCAAATCAGAACACGGTTGAACAGGAAAGAGATTTTATTCCAAATAACAAGGTTAGATGGAAGTAAGAAGCACAATAGGGAAAACGTTAGTATATTTGTGGTTTTCATATGAGAGCATTTCTAGAGTGTTCACTAAGTATTGAATTAGCCAATCAGTGTGCACCAAAGCAATCGTGCATTGAGCATGCTTTAATCCAGTCTATGTCCCGCTAACATCTTAATTTAAAAAAACCAAATTTTTATCACAATTCATTCTTCCTAATTACACTATGATTATTGTTAAATACAGAATTTGAGCCTTGTATTCATGTTTTTCATACGCTGAATTTCTCCGAAGACTCAAACCGTAATCTTATCTGTGAGATGATTACTACTGAGTCACTACTTCTTAACTGCAGAAATGAACGAATGTATATACAATTTTATCCTGAACATCCTATCAATAAAATGGTGGTGTAATATTTCCCATAATTGGTCACTTCCAATATTCACTCTATACTACTATCTTACATTCATTATGCTTACTGACACAGACACCAGTTTAAGCAGAAACTCATACAATTGTAGAACTATCTGTTATCTATCTACGATTCATTAGACCACATGTTTGGGGATTACTCTCAAATGCCCTGGCACGACCGACCCCCAAATTCGTCCCTAGTTAATAGTCTTGCTTCTTTCAACTACTTATTAAGTTGGTTGGTAGATGAAACATGGTACTAGTGATCGGTGTTAATAAACTAAATTGAGGGGGTATAAACTTTAAGTGATCTAGTAAGAAAGCGGCTACAAAATATACAGTATCTCAGTCAGTAGACATAAATTTTCGACAACGGTAGTGATAGATACTGAGGATCCGTAGGATTAGTCATCAACCGTGCGAAACATCGCGCGATCAGTTGTAAGTCTATTGAAAACTATCGGTGTTCCCAAATGTCCCAAGTTCCGTGAGTAGGTAAAAAAGGTTTAAGCACAAAAGCTGATTGCCAAACTGAGCGTTGAAATTATTGGACTGCTAATCAATTGCATGCATTTTGAAGTCCAAGACGGGAAGAAGAATATGTAGTTAGAGAGAACACATTTGTGGAAAAAAGCACATTTATTCACCGACAAAACTAAAACGTTTTAGATAAAAAGCTGGCTTACTTCAACTATATCAAGTGAGGCTGCTTCAGCACCCAGTACTCCTGAACTTAAGACTTCTTTTAAATAACGTTTGCAATGTATCAAGTAACGACTATAGTTGTTATTTACGGCTGAATTTATTCGATTCTATGTGTTTAAAATATTGCTTTTATCGAATTCACAAACCATGGTCCACGCCATGTCTAAGGCCAGATGTACTATGTACAAGGTGACAGGACTGTTGAAACGAAAGTTCTCCGCCACACTGGATAAAGATTTACAAAAGAAACATTGGTTCAAGTTCACAATCCAGTAAACAATGACATTAAGGGTGAAGTTAACAGCTCAGTCAACAAAAATACGAAATAAAATGCAAAGTATACGATGAAACAATTGGAACTATAACAAACACATTTTTAGACTTGGTAATAACGGGCTTATTTTTTGCTTTTAAGTCAAACTTTGACAGTTGGTATTAGTAATTTACTGCTTATATATAATTTAGGTAAGAATAAAAACCATGTACTAGTGAATGAGAATCATCTAAAGTAATAAAAAATATAGAGAACTAAACATCAGCCATTCAATCTTGTAAAATGATATGCGAACAATCCCCCTTTGTATATTACCTTACTGATTCTACATAAACGGTTTATGTGAAAGCATGTCAGATTTGAAGAATGAGACAAAACTCATGGTAGCGGATATCCGCTACCACATATGTGCGCCAGAATATTTCCTGACAAAGTGGTTTTCTCTCGTCGGCCAAATCTCTTGATTTCAAGAAAATTCCAGGGTTCCCCTCAAACTCATAAAATTTTTAGTTTCCCACGGCATTGAATATAAAATGGTGTCTGTTGCAGGATATAAATCCTAAACAATATTTGAACTCAAAAATAGTAATAAAGTTATTGCGTACAAGCGGTAATGTTATAATATATTAATTATAGGCATGATAAAACTATTTTGTAAATAGTTATTGATATTATTTGCATTCATTTTGTTAATTTTTTACAGTCTGTACATTTATCACAAAATGATTGTGCATGTTGTTAAAGTGTATGACCTTGAACACACTTTCTTCTGCTGTGTTACACGCATGTATTTATTTATTATTTATTTATTTGAACACATACATATTTGTACAACAAATCGCCAAATATATATGCGCCACACAAAACAATGAGAATTTAAAGAGAAGGAAAAAGAAAAAAAGGTAAGGAGGGTAAAAAAAAGAACAATAAGGAAGAGATTGGTGTAAGGTAGTGTAGTAATAATAATAGTAATAATGGGGGAACGGAAAGGTACAATCAGACGAAATCCTTCAGTTAAGGAAGATACAAAAACTTTTTATGAAGAAAGTAAAAGAAGGTCACAGCAGGATCGCCACTGGCTTCTATTCTGAGCCAGTGGCTCGGATGAGTTGGAAGAGCTTCCGGTGATTACCAGATGCAGCTGCTGCTTCCAGCTCATTAGCACACTTCGATCACCACGCTTCTCGGTCCTTACGCAAACTTTGCCCAATTTCATTACGTAACATTCTTCGTTTGTGGCCAAACTCACGGTCACCTGGAGTAGACCGACGGGCTTCAATCAGTTGTAAGGAACCTGGAAAAACCCAGTGCTCATAAACGGGACGTTTCGCAAACCCACAACTGACTGTTCCCGCCATTTTCATGGCGTCATGCAATTGCAACCAGCTTGCTAATATCAATCCGTTGATGGTGGTCAGTTCATTGACCACTGAAAAGTAAGGTAAGATTGGCGCAGACCAAAGCATGGTCAGAGTTCAGATAGGTACTCCAAAAGGAGCGGCAGTCTTGTACACAACCACGTCAACGGTAGCTGGTCGCGATGTGGTCAATCTGAGTCCATGCTTGAGATGCAGAAGGAGGACGCCAGGTGGCACATCGGCGATGACTGTGCAGAAAGTTAGTGCTAGCCAGAAACAGGTTGTGGTCTGTGCACAGTTGCAGTAGACGGTCCCTGTTATCTGTCCTGCGAGCAACAAGTCCCCATCGGCCACCTAAACGACTCTCTTCTGTGCCTAGACGCCCGACCTGAGCATTCAAGTCTCCGGCTAGTACTACAATATCTGTCGAACGCACTTTCTGGAGAAGAACAGATAACTGGTGGTAAAACTCATCCTTGATTGCATCCGGGCTGCAATCTGTCGGAGCATAGGCGGAGACGACGAAAAGACATAGTTTCTCACGCCGATTTCTTCTCACTTTGATGGAACTTTCTAATCTAACAGCACATAACCGACTGTTAATGGGGATCCAATCGATTAGTGCTGCCTCAGGTCTAGCGCTTAGTGCGACACCAACGCCAGCAAGACCAGACGATGCCACAGATATCCCGGATAAGCGCACGTAAAACAAGCTTTTCGAAGCGACAGATGGAGAGCGAATTTATAATACTTCACCAGAGTCTTGAATACGGGTCTCGGATAGACAGCAAACATCGATATTAGGACTTTCTAAAGACATAGCCAGCCCTATCTGTTGTCCAACCTGCATAAGTGTGCGAACTTTGAAGGTAGCCAGTTTGAATGGTGCACACGGTTTCAGAAAAACTGCTTCAGTACTCATATTCGGTTGTAACATACAATTGACTCGAGAACGTTTAGATACAGTCAAATTTCAACCATAGACAAGCCGCTGTATAAGTCGAAAAAATAAGTATAGACAGTGTAGGAACAAAAGAGGGTGAATAATGACGTAGTAAATAATAATGATAATAATGATAATAATAATAATAATAATAATAATAATAATGCGAGTCACTTGATTGTTATTTGGAGCGAGAGGAATATTTTTCATAGGTAGACAGTTTATCATGTTTTTGTGTGCGGGCTGAGATACTGCCCGGGTTCCCAAACCGAGGCAGGTTGTTTTCTTAGGAGGCCACTCCCCGAGCCTTTGACCTAAAGGTCTAACCCACAAGGCAGTGGAGCATCGTAAGGAGATGCAGTCCCATGGTAGCCGGTAACCAACGTTTGGTTCATACGCCGTTTGTTCCCGCAGGATACTGGAGCCCATGTGCACCATTGGTTTCGTTTGGAATTCGGTTAAAGCGCCGGACATTCGCTTTTCGTCCTCTCATTTTCGTAAACAACGCCCCCGCCACGAGAAGACAGTGAGTAGGACTTCCCTGGCAGAGGCTGTATACGCGTATACACGCATAGCATAACACGCTGTTATCTGCTAACAAATACACTACTTTACACAGACCTCTTGTTTTCTATTGCTCATGGTTGTGATAACTGGACTCTAAATCATCTACTGTCTACATTTATAGACCGCAGACACATTTACGTTATATTCTACGATTGGCTATATAGCTGGGAGCACAACAATCTTTTTCATATCAGGGATCATATTTCAGGCTCACACTTCTTAGTCGATACAGGAGCTGAAATTAGTGTAATCCCATTAGAGCTCTCACGACGGCGACACACCACATATAGCAATGTGTCACTGCAAGCGGCCAACAAAGCAAACCGTCTTAGACCTCGGACTTAGAAGGCGCTTCACGTGGATCTTCATTGTAGCACAAGTCAAATAGCCGATTCTCGGTGCAGATTTCCTCAGCGCGTACAACCTGTTAGTAGACATGCACAGAAAGCAACTAGCCGACAACAACACACGTCTACATGTGAACGGCATAACTATTAACTATGAAATCCATGGTGTACGAATAATAAAACATATGAGCAAACTTTTCACCGATATCTTGTCGAAATATGCATCACAAAAGTAGATTATCAAAAGGAATGCACCGTACACCATGTACAACATCACATTACTACCGGTCCACCCATCTGCGCTAAGTCGAGGAGACCACCTCCACACAAGCTACAGATCACTAAGCGAGAATTTGAGTATATGATACAACCCAGTATCATCAGACATTCTAGCAGCCCATGGGCTTTGCCGTTACACATGGTCCCCAAGAAAGATCAGGACTGGCGCCCATGAGGAGATTACCGACACTTAAATAATCAAACCATCCCAGACAGATACCCAATCCCACACCTACACGAATTTTCACTAAACCTACATGGAAAGCATGTTTTCTCGAAACTTGATTTTGTAAGAGTATACCATCAAATTCCGATAGCACCAGAAGATATTAAAAAAAACAGCCATTATTACACCTTTTGGTTTGTTTGAGTTCTTAAGAATGCCATTCGGACTAAAAAAAATGCAGCTCATACTTCCCAACGATTTATGGACGAGATTATCAGAGGTTTAGACTTTGTATTCGCCTGTATCGATGATGTTTTAATTGCTAGCTCATCAATTGAAGAGCACGTTTACAGATTCTCTTCGACCGTTTCAAAAAGCATGGCGTTGTAATTAACCCTTGTAAGTGCATATTCGGTGTCCCGGCTTTAGAGTTTCTAGGACATTACATCGACTCACAAGACATTAAACCACTACAGGAAAAAGTAGACGCTATCACCAACTATCCTGAGCCAAATTCAGTAAAATCATTACGCCGATTCATTGGAATGTGCAATTATTGTCGACGTTTCCTAACCAATTGCGCAGAAAAATTACAACCCTCAACAGATTTGCTGAAGCTAAATAAAAAAGAGGTCTAAGATTAAAGACTGCTATCCGTGGGTTTTGATAATTGTTTTGTTGGCCGCTTGCAGTGACACATTGCTATATGTGGTGTGTCGCCGTCGTGAGAGCTCTAATGGGATTACACTAATTTCAGCTCCTGTATCGACTAAGAAGTGTGAGCCTGAAATACGATCCCTGATATGAAAAAAAAACGACTTACCGTGTGGCCAGAAACAGTCGCTGCGATCACTGTCTGGCCGGTCCGTTTCCCTGAGTCGCTTGCTTTATGTTGGGAAGGTACACGGTTGTGTGCTGCGACATGCTTTTGCACCATATTTCTGATGATACCAACAAATTCCAGTTGTCCGCTTAGGTAACCAAAGGTGCTATCCGGAAATGGCCTTTTTTAGACAAGGATCTAGTTGGTCTGGAATGTATCGTTGCAATGGTGGCCTGCAACGATGCCAACTACCTTGTCAGCTGTGAAAACTGTTGTTGGAAGCTGAATGTGTTACACGCATCCTTTTACTGGCAGTTTGTACTTTGCGTGCTGGTAGTCTGAATTCCGAAATAGCATTAACTGAACTTAAAATATTGTCGACAGAATTTGATAATAAGTTAAGGGTATTTACTGGAGGACAGTCCATGTCAATACGTTTGTTGGAGAGTACATAATTTGGAAAATAAACCAATGTGCAAAGTAAAAAAAGTAATATGACAATTAGAATAAACTCGAGGCTCACCAGATAATTGTGGTGGACAAAACAACATACGAACTCAAAGATAGTAATAAAGTTATTGCGTACGAACAGTAATGTCAAAATATATCAGTTATACGTTATAAATGCAATAAAAATAAGGGAATTTACTTAATTCAGCTGGCTTGTGCGTGTTTAGATTGAGTTTGGTACCAGAACCACCAATTATAAATGATTAATGATTCCAGTAAGATTACTGTGCTTCCAGCTATACAGCCAACCGTAGAATATAACGTAAATGTGGCTGTGGTCTATAAATAAGAACAGTAGACGATTTAGAGTTCAGTTACCACAACCACGAGCTATAGAGAACAATAGGTCTATGTTTAGTAGTGTAACACAATAGAAGAAAGTGTGCTCAAGGTCATAAATGTTCAGATGGTTCAAATGGTTGTGGATGGAATAGAAGCTTTCGCTTAACAGGCTTCCGTGTCTAGTAGCAGGGGATCACCGAATCCTCTAGACAGGAACCTAGGTATGTTAACAATAAAAGAAGAAAAAGAAATCGGTAACTCATAGTATGATGCTTTCATTGGTCCTTAAGAATATGTCAAGTTGCCTCTTAAAGGACTCCTGGGAATTCGCTTGGACTAGCTCGTCCGGCAGCGAATTCCAGCATTCGACAACTCCTAAAGAATAGAAGTTGTGTCTACAGTCCGTTCTGCTATGTTGTGTCTCCAGTTTCTGGGTGTTAACCCTTAGGTTAGTGTTGGAAATAAGCTTAAGTAGGTGTTTGAGAGAATGTCCAGGAGTGTTAAGGATACTGTAAGCCGTTAATAGGTCACCTCTAAGACGCCTATACTTTAATGGGTAAAGGTCTAATGGATGGAGGCGCTCTTCATAAGGTTTAAATTTGAGTCCTCGAAAAGATTTCGTGGCTCGCCGTTGGATACGCTCCAAAGTGTCCTTATCCTTTTGGATTAAGTGGGGAAGTACTATGTTTCCGTCCTCTAAATGGGGACGGATGAAACTATTGAAGATTGTGTGGAAAGTTCTTCCGTCAAACTGTCCAAAAATGCACTTCAAATTTACCAGTGCAAGGTTTGCTCGGAAGGCATTTTTGTCACAGTTAGCGTAAGACTTTAAATCGTAGGGCACCAGGACTCCTAAATCTTTTTAGACTTGGGATACTACTAGAGAGGAGTTTCTTAAGTTATAAATGTAGTCTGCGACATATCGCAGATGGACTACTTTACACTTTGAAGTGTTAAAAGTAAGTCATACACTTAATCAACATGTACAATCATTTTGTGTTAAATCTACACAGTGTGAAAATTAACAAAACGAATGCAAATAATATCAAAACTTATTTAAAACATAAGTTTGTCAAACCGATCTCCACAAGCCGACCCCTCAGACGTAATTATCTGGGTGAACATGTGTTTGGTAGAATCACAAGGAATACTGATGCATTAGTAAGGATATTTACACAAATCTTTTAGACTTAAATATATTTGGTACACACTACATACTGACTTGACGATTCAAGGTTGCGTAACCAATTAATTGTGGATCAAAGAGAACCCAATGTCCAATATCTTCATGGTTTTTTAGTATACTAATAAGGGTTTTCCTGAAGGCTCACTGTGTTCTGAGGTGGTTAAAACAAAATTTCCTTCGAAGAAACATTGGAAAGGAGAGAATAAGACAAAAAGTAAGTCGAGCAACAATAGATATGTCTCCGATTCGTCGTAAGGATAGTTGTAGTGGAAATACGCCCAGAATTCAAGCAGGCAGACGAAACTCATTTTTTACATATTTATGAGTGGAAAAGCTCAATTCAAGGTTAAAAATTTCAGACTAATTAAGATTTCACTCATGAAATGATTCATTACGATATTGCTGTCCATTCCATAATCTCACATTAAATGATGTTTGAGCCACGTGACACGTCTTGAGTATTCCTGAATATTATATCCCTAGTAGTGATCTCTTTCAGGTGGTCATTAATTGGACATTTGGACAACTTAAAGAATACTATCGTTGTGTGGCATGCGACTCGATCCTAAAACCTTCGAGCATTGGAGAGCTGATAAGCCATTTCTAACTTGTTGTGTGGCGTCGAGTTGCGGTTGACTATGATCACCATTACAGGAAGACTACGTGCCAGTTAACCGATAACATCCCCTGTAAGCCAAATATCAGAAGGCAGTTGATGGCTGAAGTCGAGATGTATTTGTTGGTGAGCTCGTGATATCGAAATTATACAGAGATCGTGCCAGGTTGCAAGAGTAGTTACTGAGCGTAACCGAATTCGTGCAAGGTCACAGTCAACGGAAGAATGTTTGTGTTTTGGTACAGTTGAACAAACAAGTACGGTAAAACAATCCCTGGTACAACTGGTTATAATAATAATTGTTTCCATTACACCAATCGCGTTCTCTTGACAAAAGTATGTCACTACAAACTCTTTTGTGGTTCACGGATCTCTGAACATGTAAGAAAGTGGTCAAAACGATTCGCCTACAAATTGTTTTAGGAAATTCTTGTGTACGTTGTCAGGATCAGATGAATTGCTCAGTTTCCACCTCTCCACTTCCAACAGTGACCCCTGTATAATACAAAGAAACCTTTAACTTTCGTTGGCGTTCAGTGATTTGTTCAAATATTCTTGTCACTTGGCTGCTTACTCAACCGAAATAACTTCAGGATGTATAGGGAGCGGGTAGTCGATAGGTACATAGATACTGTGTCAGATAATCACAGCCACCAAAATAAAAGTTTAAAATTTCAGTGAATTCAAGCTTTCCACTTTAGTGTCGGTAGTATGAACTCAAGACATTAGTGTTTGTCTTTGAATCCAGTTAATTGACGACGACAGGTACATGATACTAATGAAATACATATTCCATATTTAATTTCGTAACCAGTGTGTCGAGTACTTTCATCAAGATGACGTTGAAAAAATACATTGAATTCGAATCCCGCTAAAAATAGGTAAGTTCCAGCAACCTAGAGATTTCACAGATATTCCGAGCTTGACAAATCTGTTTCCAGTAAAAAGCTTTATAATCGAGGGCACCGAACCCAGTCAAACCGGGAGTTAGAAATGAAAGATTTCGAAGACACTTTCAAAGGATTGTCTACATATAGAGAATTATGTTATGTTTATCGACTGAGCTAGTTAATTGATTTTGAATACTAATTGTCGTTAAAATATGACACTTAAAATTAGCAGTAATTAGTAAGCAACTGCAGTGAAGATAGTGAAGAAAATCTGTTAGGAAAGTAAAAACAAATTTAATACTCATCGCAGATTGAGTAATTTAAATTCTTGTTCACTAATGTAGATTACTAACGTAGTTCTCGGTTGTCGACGGTTTTGCGTCTCCTCGACTTCAAGTGACATAGTGGGACGTTCAAGTTTACCCTAATGTCTCATTTTTTGATAATACGTAACTCTCATTATGCTGTCTTAATAATAGGATAGATATTTCGTGTCTATAGGTAACCCTCGTGCTATTGATAGAAGAAACCAGACAAGTAGTGAATAGGTCTTTATTTCGATCTTAGCGCAGTCACAGTGGAGCGTGGGATTATCTGTTCAGACATACAAAGGCTCTCAACATTCAATATAAGATAATAGGGAATATAACGCTTATACAAAACAAGGAAGTGAAAGAATACTTGAACAATACTGTTTTGGCATATACTTGGTTGTTTGGGGTCAACTCTTAACCAACCAACCTAAGCTGTTACATTAGCTTCCCCCTAGAATCGACTTCCGTAGGAACGTCGGTTCGATTAACCTATCTATCGAAAACACCTTAGTTCTATTTCTCATCCCAAGGGAAAATTATCAACTCCCTCACTGTTTGACTTACAATCAGTGACGACTGACGCTGTCAACGATAGTCCATGGATGTCTCTTGTTTACTAGCTTGTCATCTTATTTTGTAGCACGTGATTTCTTCTACAACTATCGCCGACGGTTTGCTGCGTGCTTTCAAGAGAAAGTGTGAGAATGTGGAATAAGAATATCTGAGGAAGTGCCGCGAGCGGGCTACCCAACACCATGTTGGTGAGGTACGATTTTTCCGTGCTCAGACCGGCTATCAGGTGTTTACTCACCTGCCTCTTGAGTCGCCCTCAAGTAAAAAGTAAAGAAGAAGCTACTTCAAAGGTAATGGTGAAAATCAAGCAAACCTGAAGAACTGCTCCACTGCCTGCATAAAATAATAAGATACAAAATGGAAATACATAAATGTAATTGATAGTTGTTCGGTTCCACGTAAGTGCTTGGTCTCCAGAACGGATTGGTATTCTGGAAGAGAATAGACATAGTGTAGATATCTTGTGCACGAAAAACCGTGAAAACAAAAAAATACTCTTTTGTAATGCATATATGTAAAAGGGTAAACTTGCTAGAAGTTGGACTCTTTAACAAAATCGATCAAACGCGTGACCTTGAGCCTGTAACGACCGCGTTTTACAACTGGGTGCGTAACCAAGGGTGCATCAGAATACCCCACGAAAAGGAAAGGAATATACGGTTAAGAAGCCAAAAAAATTGTGTAGAGTATGCGGATCAAGTACAGTTGTGTCAAATACCCTTTTCTTGTTTGATTTAGGTATGCATGATATATTGAAGCAATATATCGTCAATTCATCCAAGTAACGAATTGGTTTGCACCTCAGAAGTGTGTAAGTCCTATTACTCATTAGTATTATGAGTGATTAATTGGTGTAAGGAAATATTGAAGTCACTTTCTCCGTGGTCTGATGTGGCTTGACGGCTAAGCACGCGGTCTAGCATTCAGGAGGGCAGAGGTTCGAGTGCGTGTGGAGCCTGTGTTTTTGTTCACCAGGCCCACCTTCAATACGATGTTTGTTGCCCGTAAGTCGCGCACATATGAGAGAAAAAATGACAAGAGGACAGATTGATATATCAAAGTGCCATATTGGAAAAGTATAAGTTCTTTGTTTACATGAATATTATCACGATAGAAAAAAAAACTACAAGTTTAGTAAATTTCCATTTTACGTTATATTTAAACTAACGAATATATATATATATATATATCAGTTATTGACATAAAATGTCTTTTTATAACGCTAATGTTAAGTTCCAGGACTTTGTATGGGCCACTAATAATAATTGGTTTAACGTTAGCATAGTCGTGATATTCATATTGTCAGTTCAATGTTATGATTACTAAACAGTTCCCTTATAAGTTGTTTAAAATTAGGTATGTGGAATCAATGCGGCTGACATAGTAACCTTACAGTAACGCACTGTACTATATCTTCACGGTTATTGATTCTTAAATGTCAGAAATTAAAAAAAATCTGAATATTGCCAATAAAGATGGGTTATATGATCACACTAAAAAGCATGCTGCAGGGAAACTGGTTAAGTCATTACGTAAGTTTCCTAAACATGAAAAAAAATGATGAGAACTTTGATAAGTACTTGACTATGGTTTAATCCAAAATGTTTTGTCTAGAAAACTACTTATTAATGGTAGTATTAATCGTATCAAGCTACTGAACATATCCTCAACCGAAAACTTTTAGAAGTAGTTCATATGGTATATATGTATAGCCAGTCTACGTGAAAAATGTATATAAATATATAAGAAGTACAGCCAACATAGTTAATTAACCAGAAAAAGAAATTATAAAACTCGCCTGGGTTGCTTTTAGAATTCGTTGTATTTGCCAGTGTTAGTTGTATGAGTCTGATTAAAATCCTCAGCCATCGTTGCGGAATACCTAGCTTATGTGTCCAGTATTTTAAAAAAATATTTAACATAACGTATATATCAAAGGTAAAAGGTCTGGGGAGTTGTCGGTGAGACGGAATGAGGAAAAAAAAATTATTTTTAAGTAGATGCAGGGTGTGATTAGCTGCGTGGTTAGATTTTATCCTGCAGCCGAAACTGTCAACATCCTTGACTGACTAATTGGATGTGCCCAGCGAACCGTTTTAGTCATTTGTAAAGATTTATTATCTTTACATTTCGACTCCGTAATGGATTTGTCAGTTAAACGATCTAACAACACGTATGGTGGTTCATGATCTAGATAAGCCGGCTTTAGCCTATCAATACTTACTGTGTCGATGTTTCCATGTTTTTCTATCACGAAATATTTAGATTTTCTTGAGACGACTTTGAAAGGACCTTCAAATGGAGGACTGAGTGGTGCTTTTATTTTGTCACATCTTATCCAGACGTGCGTGCAATTGCTTAGGTCTTTAGGTATATATACGGCGCGCGATCGTTCACGAGTATTAATCGGCTTAATTTTAGACATGTGGTCCCGTAGTTGATCTACATAATTTTCCAAATTAAGTTTTTGACTGTTAGTATTAGGGTTAATAAATTCACCTGGTAGTCTCAGGGTTGTTCCGAAAACCAGTTCCGCAGCTGAACACTGTGCGTCAGTTTTGACAGATGTTCGTATTCCCAACATAACTAACGGTAGGAATTCTGTCCACTGATTGGGGTTTGAGTGAGATATAAGGGCGGTTTTTAGCTGAC
This sequence comes from Schistosoma haematobium, assembly GCF_000699445.3. Classification (NCBI taxonomy): domain Eukaryota; kingdom Metazoa; phylum Platyhelminthes; class Trematoda; order Strigeidida; family Schistosomatidae; genus Schistosoma; species Schistosoma haematobium. Next base: position 10,073,197 of record NC_067201.1, read on the forward strand.
GGTGAAAACGTTCTACCATCCCATTAGCCTGAGGATGATATGCAGTGCAGCGTATCCTATTGGAGCCTAGAAGTTTAGTCAAGTTATTAAATAGTTCGGATTCGAATTGCGCTCCTCTATCCGTCGTTATTGTTATGGGTGTACCAAAAATGGTTACCCAGTTCTGCATGAAAACTTTGGCTACTGTTTCCGCTGTGATGTCCGCTATCGGGATGGCTATAGGGAATCTGGTAAATCGATCTATGCATGTAAACAGATAATTAAAACCGTTTGAACGTGGTAAAGGACCTACCAAGTCGATATGCACATGGGCAAAACGTGCATCTGGTTGCGAGAAAACACCTATGGGTGAATTTGTGTGACGATTAATCTTTGATTGTTGACATGCTGAACACTCTCTAACCCATTTGTGTACATCCTTCTGTAAATTCGGCCATATATATCTGGCATTGATTAGTTTTGTTGAAGCTTTTGCGCCAGGATGAGACAAAGAATGAAAGTTATCATATATCAACTTTCGCATATTTTTGGGAACGAAAGGTCGCGGCATTGCCTTGGTCGTGTCACAATAAATTAGAATACCATCGATAGGTGATGGGAATTGTTTTAAATTAAGACTTGAATTGTTTGTTTTAAGTAGGTTTTGTAATTCTAGGTCCTGCTCTTGTTCGTGTCTCAACGTTTCGAAGTTTACTGTAGACTGCTGTAGCACGTTCATTTCTAGTCTGGATAAAGCATCTGCCGCCTGACTGTCCTGACCTTTGACATGTCGGATATCGCTTTTGAACTGTGATATATAGTCAAGGTGTCAGACTTATCGAGGTGAGTATTTATCGGCTCTCGCTTTTAATGCATTCGTTAGTGGTTTGTGATCCGTAAAAACCATAAATTCTCTGCCTTCTAACATGTGTCGGAAGTGTTTAATGGTCAGGTAGACTGCAAGAAGTTCTCGCCCGAAGGTAGAATACCTTGTTTCGGCTGGGGCGAGTCTTTTCGAGAAGAAAGCAATTGGTTTCCAGGCGTTTTTAACCAGTTGGTTAAGGGTACCGCCTACTGCTTTATCTGAAGCATCCACCATCAAAGCAAGTGGGGAAAGAGAATTCGGATATATCAACGTAGTTGCTTGAGCCAGTTTATCTTTAAGCTGTTTAATAGCTTCGATGGCGTCAGAAGACAGTTTGAATTCTTTTGGTTTTCCTTTAAGTGAATCTGTCAAAGGTTGCATTAATTGTGCACAACCTGGTATGAATCTGCGATAAAAGTTAATTAGACCTAGAAAACTTCTCAGTTGTGTTAGAGAACTAGGTATGGGGTATTGTTTGATGGTATCCACTTCTTTTTTGATAGGTTTAATCCCTTCTGGGCTTATTGTGTGACCGAGAAATTCTAAAGCTTGAACACTGAAAACACACTTACTTTGATGTATGTTTATTCCATGTTCATCCAGTCTTTTCAACACTGCTTGTACATGCTGTTCATGTGATTGCAAATCGGGGCTGGCAATTAACAAATGGTCTGTATACCCCTGCGCAAATGGCATATCTCGAAGTAGGTTATCTATGAATCTTTGAAATGTCTGTGCCGCATTTCTCAGGCCGAATGGCATGCGTACAAACTCGAATAAGCCAAAGGGTGTAGTAATAGCTGTCTTGGGGATGTCTTCATCAGCCACCGGGATACTGTGATATGCCCTGACTAAATCAATTTTAGTGAATATGTTCATACCCTGTAAACCGTTTGTGAAATCTTGGATATGAGGTATTGGGTACCTATCTGGTACGGTTTGACGGTTTAGGGCTCTGTAATCCCCGCACGGTCGCCAGTCACCTTCATTCTTCTTTGGGACCATATGCAAAGGGGATGCCCATTGACTATCAGAGGGACGGATAATACCCAATTGTAGCATATAATCAAACTCGGCCCTAGCGATTTTGAGCTTATCTGGTGCTAGTCTCCTGGGTTTTGCAAAAACCGGTGCACCTTCGGTTTTGATAGTGTGACTTACTTTTAGTTTGTCTTTAGAAGGCTGTGGGTTTGGTTTAGTTAAGTTTGGAAATTCCGCGAGTATATCTTGGAATTTCGCTGTTGTTACTGGGGGAGTTTGAATCAAGTTAAGAGAGCTGATGTGACTTTCTTTGCCTTTTGTGTAATACGAAGTTTCTTTTAGTGTTAATCGCCGTTTCTTGGTGTCAACTAGAAATTCGTATCTCTCTAGAAAGTCCATCCCCAGTATTGCCAGATCTAAGTCGGCTACCGTGAAAACCCAAGGGAATTGCCTCGTGAACCTCAAATCTAGGGTTAAAGTTTTGTGCCCAAATGTCGCGATTTTAGTTTTATTTGCAGCTTGAAGTGTAATTAATGATGTTTCTCGACTAATCTCAGTTTTATTTTGAGAGATGATGCTAAGAGCAGCGCCAGTATCCACCAAGAAATTCAAGCCAGAGTTTCTGTCTCTAACATAAAACAAGCGACTGTTTAGGCGCCCCTCCTCAGTCGTCGCGACCTGGGGAGGGGTTACTCGTTTCCCGCTGTCTTAGAATTATGCTTAGGCCAGGCGCATGGTTGCATGCACTTGGTTGAGTTGACACCAAACTTCCAGTGGTACCAACAAAACTTCCCAGATTGTCTGGACATTTGTGACCTGTTTTGTGACTCGGATCGTGGTCGTTGTGGTGACCTGCTCCTGTTTCTATGACCCATTTGCATTCTGGTGACAGCCTCAGTGAGACTCTTAACACTCGCAATGAGTCCTTCTATTACGGGGTCTTTTGCTGATTCTACTTTTTGTGTGTGATTTATTGTGCCTGATCCAGTTGGAGGACCTCTTTTCATTATTCTGTCGGCTATACGCGCTAAATGAGATAATGAGGTTTCAGGATCTTGTGCATCCAAACAGTGTTGGACGTAGCATGGGAGAGCTTGTACCCATCCTTGTTTTAGGACTGCTTCACCCACTGTGTTATCACCCACTAAGACTTGGAGGTGACGTAAAAACTGTGACGGCGACCGATCACCTAGTGTCTCACCTTGAAAAAGTCTTTGAATTCTTGGACTATCTGATAATGATAAACGGTTCATTATCTCTCGTGTTAAGATGGTGTATGGTTGTGGTGATGGTGGATCTAAAATCAAGTCACGGACTTCTTTGGCGACTGAAGGAGGAAGGATAGAACACAAATCTCTATAGCGAATCCCTTCAGATTTGATATTGTGTCTCGTGAAATAATGCTCTAGTTGAGCAAACCACAACTCAGGATCACTACGATCAAATTCTGGAAGTCGGGATTTCGTAGTCATAACAGTGTCTATCTCCACTGGTGACAAATCATCCAGATTATGGGTTTCTATTGAGTCTGACATGAGGTATGTGACAAATATAGCAATAAAGTTAGCACGAAAAAAATGGTTTCTATAACATGAATAACTTAAGGTAATTAAAAAAAAAGAAAAAAAACTATTTATATATCCAACTTAGTTTACGGATAATCAGGTCTACTTTTACGATTGAGTACAAAAAATATAATATTAATAACAAAAATGAGGTTAAATTTGTGTTCAAAAGGGCTCACCAATTTCGTGTCTATAGGTAACCCTCGTGCTATTGATAGAAGAAACCAGACAAGTAGTGAATAGGTCTTTATTTCGATCTTAGCGCAGTCACAGTGGAGCGTGGGATTATCTGTTCAGACAAACAAAGGCTCTCAACATTCAATATAAGATAATAGGGAATATAACGCTTATACAAAACAAGGAAGTGAATGAATACTTGAACAATACTGTTTTGGCATATACTTGGTTGTTTGGGGTCAACTCTTAACCAACCAACCTAAGCTGTTACAGATACTCCCATTGAGCAATAGCATGTACTAGTGTAGCAAACGAGAACTCAGGTAGGGAAAGCCAAGTTAATATTCGGTGGAATATTGCACAGTGGTTTAGCAAATAATGGAAACCATACATTAAATACATCATTTGCACATTTTCTCTGCGTTATCCCTTACACACCCCACCATTCATCGCGTTCTGTCGTTATTTCGATTGCTCTCCGATTTCCCTTCTGTCCTTTTAATTTCAATCTTCTGCTGCCAGATGTTTCACTTCTTACTGATGCTTCATGTTGCTTTTGAGTCAACACAGGTAACATTTATCCCATTAGCATTAATAGTTGCCTAGAGTACAAGACGCAACGACTGCCGCATGACACTGCTCGTGAATGCTATAAGTGATGAATTTGCGTTAGCTGTCCTCAACGTTGACTGGGATAGTTAAAGCTTTTTACTTTTACAGATCCCACTGCTAGATGGTTTAACTAGGACTCTGTGACATTTCATTGACACTACACGTATCTAGTGACAATTAGTGTGCTATGAGTTAGCTAACCCTTGTATATGTGTGCTTCTTCATTTTTATTTATTCACTCGCGCTTTCATTCGTATCTATGTTAGCATTTTTCTCTTACTTTCATACGGCTGCTGGTACTCTAGTCTGCGCAGTGCTAAAATAAACTATTGTCACGCGTTCATATTTGTCTTTGGAAAATTATACACCATCAAGGAAAAACAGTAACAAATATAATTAGGGTAAGTGATATAAAAAGTGAATAAATGCCTCGTGGATATTTCAAAATAAAACATATTTACAAATTTGTAGTGTTCAAGCTAACTGATGATTACTTTGTACGTCATCGAGCTTTTATTACTAATTCCAAATATGTAGCGGGTTAAACCACCTTCCCATAGTTTCGGTTCGAAGATTGTCTTGATATGAGACTTATGATGTCTGTAGTTGATGTCAGTTGCCTTCTTTATTAAATTTAAGTGCATTATGTGCATCTGCTTGGTATTCAGATAACCTTTATTTTTTCTCTTTTACAGTCATCCTCACTCACGCTATTCTGTGTACCCCTAGCACACAAAGTACCATCGTAGAAGACGCGTACCTTTACTAATTTAGTATTTTCAGTTGTGGTCATCTAGTTCTACCCGCCTAAAGTTACAATATTTCGGTAATTCCTAGTTGGAAAATCAATTCCGATACATCTAGTTATCATATCATTATATATGTACGGTGTACTTTTCAGGCCGTATTTCTGCTCTTTTCTGGTTGAAATCTATACTCTTCGCTATGATGAAGTGGTATTATTCTAGATCACTACCGTCATTGTACTCAGTTTGTCTTATTATTTGTAATTTTCCATTTCTCACGAACTAATTTGACGGACACGAGATTTAGTCATGATCATTGAGTTTTTGATGTATTTGTTATATGAAACTTTTTTCTGTTTACTTACTTTTGTGGCATGTTGTCTGCTCTGTTTGTTTAATAGCCCTTATTTTATTCTTTGAATCATTGTGTGTTTGACGGATTTCTTAATGAGAGACGCCATAATTGAGACTTGCTTATTTATTACTTCAATTGTATCTACACTCAGAGTATAACATTTTTAACATTTGAAATGTATCTTCTTACCTGTAGAATTCATTTGTATAACTGGGGATATCTTGGTTTTACCTTGAATAAAAATTAGCGTTCAAATACCAACATATTACTACCGTTTGATTAGATATTGCCGTACATATATAATACTCCACAACCCTATCTCTTCACCACGAAGGAAATAGCATTTTACAACCATTCACGTGCAACACAATCGCATAAGTAATCTGTTATCTAGTATAAGTTACCAGTTAACACTTATTTACATATAGAAAGTAGTCGTATACGATAAGACAAATCGAATAAGAATAGGAAGAGGGATAAGGGGAAAAAGAACTGGAGTAAAGTATTATATATTTGGTATGTTTTTTCAAGAACATACTAAATTGATGATATAATTAATTCAATGTCTGATGAAAGAATAAAAAGTATTTCTGGTGTGATCTGGTTTCGTCTGTTTAATATTGGATAATGAACCCAATCGAATTTTGTTTGGATAAACGTAAATTACAGTTGTTTTTTTTTATTCACTTACCACACATGGACATATTCGTCTCGATGAAAGTGAAATAAAAATGAACAAGGGTAGATTCACAATCACTCATTATTACACTGAAATAAATTTCTGTGATAATTGAATCATAGTAAGAATTAGTAGTGAAATAATTAGATCTATATAAGGCACAAAAACAAGAACTGTAGAAGAAGCATCAATCGGATATATCAACAGAATAGTCTGTTATAAGAATTTACCACAAACAAATAAAAATGTTAATCAAATACTTGAGGTGTACAATAACTAAAACATTTATTCACTGCATTTTAATTTTATATTGAATAGTGTCACATTTTGAATCAAGTATTATAATTGTCAAACTTATCACTGAATAATTAATATGTCGTATACAATTTACTAGTTGTGACAGTTAAAATATGCCTAATCCATTCCATGACAAGTGACCTACTCTATATCATTGTTAATGGTGTGCAAATCATTATCTCAACACCATTGAACAAATAATTTGCTAGAGTGTTCAATATTCACATTAAACAGAACAGTCACGTAGTTAATAGCTATCTGGATTAATCTTAGAGTAATATTGTTTAACTGCTACACTGAACAACATCATTCATGACATATTTCAATTAATTACGAAAAGTTTAAAGGCATATGAAAAAAAAACTAAGACGCGTTCAATTTCAAAGTTAACAGTCGTACGGTTTACTCTGTAAGAAATAAAAAATGAACGATAGTGTCCAGTCTTATACTTAAATCGAATAGTCATACCGCGTTACTGTTACGAGGGTACAATTATGTTATTCAGTAATTTAGTTATATTGATTAGTTAAAGCAGATAATTCATTTATACTGTAAAATGTGTACACACACATTCAGTTATTGATTAATGCAATGTAACTTACCGCCAGTCCAATGATTTCAGATTTGATTTTTGACTGGATATTTGAATGACATACACTTCATAGTAACTTTAGATATTGTTTTGATCAGTAGTGGATTTGTGTTTGGCGTACAATAGACACTTAATCATCGGTCTTACCTTTCTTCCTTTAAATCAAGCAATATCAGTGTTTGCTCCATTATGCATTAACAAGTAAACAATCGTGTCCGCAGTTTAGAACACGTAGCAGAACCAGTATTCTGTCAAGTCATTACAGTTACTCAATGTTGAACGGTTTTTCAGCCATCGATTATTTGTTCAACAAACAGATATTAATAAAATATCAAGATCACAAGCTGATATAAAAATATTGTCTTATTCACACAGTATTGTCTGAACGCATTTTATTGAATTCTCTTTGGTATTCTATACAAAATGACAATATTGATCAAGCTGGAATCTTTTCTGGAAAACACTTCTTTCAGTACATATGTTTAGGTAAATTTAAAATTTTTATCAATGTCTACTGTGAATTTGTAGTGTTCTAATTAAAGTTGAGTGTGTTTAAAACAGTATTCAAATTTATTTGTACGAGTCCACATTTCCACGTTGTTAATTTTGATCTGTCTCACAATTAGTTATTGACACTGTAGTGGACGGTGCTATGTCAGGCCCACATTGGCTATTCTAGCTTCTGGACAGATCAATTTATTCATTCTACTCGAGCTGCACTTTGACCTTGTCACTTGTCCGCTTATTAACCTGGTTGTTTTTATATGATCGTATGTGCGTGTATTGCTTACCCTACTTATCACATATCTGTGGTTTATTTTTGTCTGAATATAAATATTGATTAACGCTTGACTAAATTGAGTTGACTCACTTTCCCCCTCTGCGCGTCATTTCCTTTCGCTTCCTTTATCTGATCGTCTGTCGGGATAAACGTGTGGTGGACCAAACAGTATATTAACCAAAAAGGAATAGTAATAAAGTTATTACGTCCAGAAGTTAATATAACAATAAACAACTTATAAATCATTAACGCAAAATAAAGGTTCAGGGACGTTGCTTATTCCACTGTGCTTGGTACCAAAGATCCACAATTATAGATAATTAATAATTTCAATGAGGTAAATATGGCTCCAGCCAGTTTTCTCGACGTAGAATGCAATAGGAATGTCACAACAGTCTATAAATATAGTTGATAGTTAATAAATAGTTTAGTTATTATATCCACAGGGATGATAGAACGAGGTATGTGTGTATAAGAGTGTATTTATTAATGCATAGTTAACAATGTAGTCCTATGTGTAATTCAAAACGGAAGTAGTTATCAAGGTCACACTCAAACAACAAGTACAATCGTTTAGTGATAAATGTACAGATTGTGGAAATAAACAAAATAAATGCGAAAGCTATCAAAAACTATTTACGAAACAGGTTTATTAGGCCTATCTCCACAAACGAATGCCAGAAGTAAATTCCTACAACGCCACCTGTATTTGGTTTCTTATTACTGCCGTCATACAAACGGGGTTAGTCTAGGTAATATACAAAGTTAAATGGAAGATTTATATTTATAGTATATTCATACATTCATCCAAATTGGGATCAGATCAGTTGACACCATAACATCAGACATATAAAGTCTTATAAATAAATTCATACGCATTGAACAAGTTGGTGATCAAACGGATTCAGCAGTTTAAGGGATAATGTTTTCGTGCATGTTGTAATAGACACCAAATTCAAGTTCCAATTTTTCCTTATAACAAAAATACTTTTACAAAAACACATAAAGCCATTATAAGTAGCAGTCAGATGGGTATGTCTATTCTGTCCAACTAATAAGCATCTATCATTATAGCTTAACCAAGTTTACATTGATTCGAACTTAGATTCTTCACTCGACGCTACTTATAAGAGCCAGACAATCAATACAAATAAGTCTACACAGGAATATTTTAAAGTAAGGATCAACTATAAGAAGTATTCTTCATTAGACAAACTCTCTTTACAGTAAACCCTACTTGATTTTGTTCACTTCTACTTAATATTATTTGCAATGATTCTACTTATTATCATTATTATTATGAAAGACTTGATCCGTATTTTCTTGGTTCTCGTTTCTTTCATAGATGCATATTTTTTTAGTTTATAGGTTAATTACATACCTAAAATTGATTATGTTCACCCTAATGATCGAATATTTCTTATATTATGTAATTGTTTGCTGGAAATTGTGCAATCAATTTTCTCCATTACAACCTATTATATTGATATTTTCAGAAGGAAAAATATAAATTTTTCCGAGACCATTAGTTTATTTCTATAATGTAATGAGATTAAGTTGATCTGAAAACAAAATGGTGTATTTGCGCCATACATTTCGAACAATCTGATTCCATATGATTAAGTGGATTTTGCAAATGAGACTGGTAAAGTGTTCCAGATATAAAATATGAATGATAAGTACTGAACCCTGTCTACTGAAATTGACCTAATGATTAAGTCTTTCTATCTATTAAATCATTAACTCATTTATCAGGTACATATGAGTGCATTTGGCTTTGAGATACACTCTAATTGTCAAGGCTAGTGACAATAGGCATCTAACCAAATCGAATTAGATGCGGCAGTTCAGATCTGATACTTAGTGAGTCCAGAGCTTTGATCGCTGAGCCACCACAATGTGAGTGATTAAAACAAAGAGACGTCATATGGATTACAATCAGGAAACAATAATTGTTTAACTGGTTAGAGAGGATCCTCGGATGCAAAACTTAATTTGGGTTATTCTTAATATTAAAAAGTTGCAATTTTTGCCCACCGTAAACAACATTATGATTGAGTTATTGAGTTTTGAATTACAGTTTTCTACCCAGTAGGTCGTTTGACAGTCAAAAACATTGATTAATTCAGCGGCTGGCCAGATACCAATCAAACACACCGAACCAGGCATCTTAAATTACTGGCGATACCCCCACGATATTCAGATGGAGAAATTCCTAGTCACGCCCTTCCTGTTACATCACTACTGTTTTACAGAGTTACTTTTCTTCACACACGCATACCACTGCTCTGAAATGACACTAACTCATGGTCTGAAGTTTTCCTTAGCGCTTACATACAAGACAATATCAACCACATCTGGTCACACTGAGAAGAGCATTCGTTCGGCAGAGAATAATTAGCAGGCCTTGTTCAACTTAGTCGATCCCCGATATAAGTTTTGAGCACAAGTGATTCTCAATAAATTTACTAGTTTTTTGATTAACAATTGTGGTTGTATATTTGTACCAAATAAAATTGTTTGGAAATGTATTTAAGAATCTAAGTCATTGTCTACCGTGAAGTAAGATTATTTTGAAACTAGTAATGTACACAAGAGATGACATAATAATACCACGAAGGCTACAATCCATGAAGTTAACACCTATTGACAAGAAGCATGTTGGCTAACAAAATGAAAAACAGAAAATCGTCATAACTACTTTTCTCATTTGGTCTTTCATTGCAAAAGGTTATCTAAAGCAGAAAAGTTTACTCCTAATATTCTTAACTGAAAGACATGAGTTCAAACTACACAGGTAGAATGAACTTTATCGATGCTTTATGTACACCATATTAACGGTTCAAAGTAGGAACAAATTGGGGACTAGTTTTCCAAAATGAACATATAGTATAGTGCATTTGCACTCTTTTAACAGATTTCCAATGAAATGAATATAAACACATAGGGTACTAACATAGAAAGAGAACATCAATTATCTGGTTCTATTAAAATTATATTTCTCTTTCTAACTGATGAATTCACTAAAGATGTGAAGAAAAAACAATAACAACAGTACAAATAAGTATTAGTTTCCACCACGCTTAAATCAGACGTGATTTACAACGATCAACAGTAAAGTCGTTTCTAATTTTATGCACGTTTTGAAAAACCAGGGCGTACAGGCATAACATAATTAGCCGCAGCTTGATATTGTAGTTGATAAGCCAAAGGATGTATTTTAAAGCCAAATAACCTGTTAAAAATGAAATAAATAAAAAACAACAGTGTAAAAATAAACAAAAACTATGCACTGAAATATGTTTACTGTTTGACAGAGCCTATATGACTTTTATAAACTCCCAATACTACAAAATAGTTGCCTGGAATATTTAAAGTTGTTGTGAATTAGTTACTGTTTCATGTACTAAATTTATAGACCATAGGTGACGTGTTAAAAACTATCCTATCGATTTTAAATTTTAATACCAAGTATTGTTGACCTGATAACATTCCCAATAGTTCAACCTTATAGAGGAGATAATATGTTGAAGAGAACTACATTGTAGGAAAATTACGAACTACTCTACCGTTGTAACATAATTTACATATTTAAGTGATGGGAAATTTATTTCCAGTGATGATTTATAGATGAATAATTCTTTTTGAACTCAGTTACAATACTTTGTCAGTCTCTTATAGAGTTTATTACTTTGAAAACCGACATCATTTGGAGTTAATGAAGTGCAAAAATCCAAAACGCTATGTTGTTTTAATTTGAAACAACTTGTGTGTTCGAACTATCGACCCCACATGGAAGTCAACTGAAAATAAAAAGTATTCGCGTATGTTAGCGGAATATAGACTGGATTAATGCACGTTCCGTGCACAATTGTATTGGTACACGCTGATTGGCTATTTCTTATCCAATCAGCGATAGTAGATTCTTGGAGAAGACTCTAGAATCTCATGTAAAAACTATAAACATACTAACGATTTTCTTGTTCTGATTCCTACTTCCATCTACCCTTATTATCTGGAATATAATTTCGTTCCTGTTCAACCGTGTTCTGATTTAGGGAGTTGTCGAGTGAAGTAGTGTCAAAAAATAATAAGGGATAGGAATAGCTGGGTCGTAATAAGAGAAATTATAACAGTGTGATAAGCTTTATGATTGAATTCCTACTTTAGAATACCATTAAGTTAAAATACAATGCTATTATTACCCTATATTATCAGCGACTATGTAGTTCTACCCATTTATCCTTGAAGGATAAATCCTAAAACTTTCGATAGGATTTTAACATCTCGTTTAGGTTTTTGATGTGGTGATGAGACGAAATTTTTTAATTGTTAAAGTCATTGAATAGGATTATAATCGGCAGACGAATACAACGGCCACGTGATCGAGTGATGACTACTTAAGAGATCGTATTATTGATGGTTAGAAATTAAAGACAAGACCACTAGTCAGATAAGTAGTTTCGCGTGTAATAAAATGTTATTATATCCAGAATATGAACACAAAATAAATGCAATCAAATATCACAGGCGATTGGAGGAGATTAGCTTGCAGGTTGCTCATTACCCAATCAAGACCTGGTTGTTAGGTCTAAACTTTTGGCATCGTATCATAACTAAGTAACTGTTGTATTAATTAACAAGCTTATTTTTATGAGACGGATAGTGAGTCACTTTGAACACAAACATTTTAACAGTTATTTGGATGAACATTACTAAATGAATAAAGGATTTCAGGCTGAGGATAACAAAGTTAAGATAGCGTTTATTTAACACTAAACCATCATTTTATGTAAAAACAGCATAGGCAAACCAATTACTGTTTATTGAATAACTATTTGAACTAATGCACACTTTATAAGTCTTGTTACTATTTGTTTCAATAGTTGGACTGAGCCATGTAGATATATGCAGACTACCTGGTTTGGGTCCGTTTGATTATTGTAACCGGTGGTTAGAGATTTGGAACGACACGAATCAAAATCGTTCACAATTGAACAGGTGCATCCACTGTTTTTCCTTAAATTCTAAGTTCCTAAACTCCTTATAAACTTTTTTGATTATGTCACTAATTTATATTTTTCCTCTAAAATTGTATATTTCATGCATAATCTTTTGTAATGTGAATAATACTGTTGATACCTCTACTACTCTGGGGTTCGCTCTGAAACTCATCTCGCTGTGCTAACGAGGTATGGAAAATTGAACCGATGCACACATATCCCAGGTTCTGCGTCGTGTTTGACTGAGTGACTGTTTTGTTTACCTTTGTGATAGCTACGTAACACAATACTGTGCTGCTGGCTTCGAATTTAAACCTTTCCAGTTCGTATCGTTTTGTCTTGTTTGCATGAGGTTGGATTATTACTGATTCTAAAGTACTATTCAATTAATACATGTTAATATCACGGAAGGAAATTCCTTGAAAACTTGACAATTTTAACACGTTCAGCTACTCATTAAGTATTATTCAGACACTAGGTGTATAAACATGCAAGAAGTAAAAAAAAACTTAGGTCGATTTTACGGCTGTTTCTTTGAAATTATGCAACAGCTGCCTTCGAGAATTATATAACTTGAGAGTTAACATTAAGTAATAAATTAAGTACTCAGAGATGAACAAAGTAAGACTGAATTCTCTTTTATTCATTTAACCAGAAATATATAGAATACGATCAAATTAACATCAAAGGATCCTTTAAGTACCATATGTATGAGAGGCATAGACAGTTTAGCATAACTCAATGAATGTTTCAGAGTATTAAAAACGAAAGTTTAGTGAAATCAACGATATACTCTACCATACATTTAAGAGTATTCGTAACCCGAAACAGTGGAAAGTTTCTAAAAACAGTTAATTTTATTACACAGATGGAGTTTCAGCAAGCATGTCAACAAAAAGCTGGTAACTCACCTATCAGGCACAGATCCATGTACTTGACTTCAAGTGACACTCTAAGCGCGAGGCCTAGAGATACTACCCGGTCACTCAAAGCGAATTAGGTTGAGTTAGGCTCAAACTTGTGACTGAAAACAGGCGTTGGATTACGAAGCTGCATTATCTTATTTTTCTCCTAAGTAATTAATACACAATTTGTATAGCATATCAAAATACGTATAAACACTTCCTATAATAAAACCTACCTTGCAGTAAACTGTTTACTAGCTCGTTTTGGTCTGTACTCTGGATGAACTAAAAACAACATATGCGGAAAGCCAGTACCGAAATACGCTCCATCTGTATGATGATGACGAGTAGATTTCGGTGTATAGGTATCTTGACATCTAGGACAATATATCTTAACCATAGCTTCACCCGGAACGTCTGATAAACCGACTGGTAAACATGGTTGACTTTCACAGTAAACCTTTGATAGTAAAGGCATTAGAAAAAAGAATTTTAATACCTTCGCATTTAGATACATTAAAGCAAACTTTTCCAATCTACTTGGAAACTGGTGAATAATCGGGATATCGCACAGAAGGATGAAATAAACACTCGCTGATTTATAGATCTAAACTACTATAAATTTCCTTGTAGTCGTATGTAAGATTATAACGATAACGAACGACTGGTGTTTGCGGTGGACTTACCTATTCTAACGACACAGGCTATTTGGAATTTTGAGATGGTGGAGACGGCGAGGACACACTGCAGCACACTGGCAGCACGAAAAAATGAAGAGAAATACCTGAAGGATTATTTATTTTATTTATTTGAACACATAAATATCGGTACAAGGGGGCACCAAATATAAATGCGCCACACGAAACAATGAGAATGGGGAGATAAAAAGGTAAGGAGCGCAAACGGAAAAAAAGAAGATGAACAATAATGACCAGATTAGTGCAAGGAAGCATCATCATCATCATCATCATCATCATCATCATCATCATCATCATCATCATCATCATCATCATCATCATCATCATCATCATCATCATCATCATCATCATCATCATCATCATCATCATCATCATCATCATCATCATCATCATCATCATCATCATCATCATCATCATCATCATCATCATCATCATCATCATCATCATCATCATCATCATCATCATCATCATCATCATCATCATCATCATCATCATCATCATCATCATCATCATCATCATCATCATCATCATCATCATCATCATCATCATCATCATCATCATCATCATCATCATCATCATCATCATCATCATCATCATCATCATCATCATCATCATCATCATCATCATCATCATCATCATCATCATCATCATCATCATCATCATCATCATCATCATCATCATCATCATCATCATCATCATCATCATCATCATCATCATCATCATCATCATCATCATCATCATCATCATCATCATCATCATCATCATCATCATCATCATCATCATCATCATCATCATCATCATCATCACTACATCATCATCATCATCATCATCATCATCATCATCATCATCATCATCATCATCATCATCATCATCATCATCATCATCATCATCATCATCATCATCATCATCATCATCATCATCATCATCATCATCATCATCATCATCATCATCATCATCATCATCATCATCATCATCATCATCATCATCATCATCATCATCATCATCATCATCATCATCATCATCATCATCATCATCATCATCATCATCATCATCATCATCATCACATCATCATCATCATCATCATCATCATCATCATCATCATCATCATCATCATCATCATCATCATCATCATCATCATCATCATCATCATCATCATCATCATCATCATCATCATCATCATCATCATCATCATCATCATCATCATCATCATCATCATCATCATCATCATCATCATCATCATCATCATCATCATCATCATCATCATCATCATCATCATCATCATCATCATCATCATCATCATCATCATCATCATCATCATAATAATAATAATAATAATAATAATAATAATAATAATAATAATAATGGGGGAAACGGAAAGGTATAACCAGAAGAAATCTTTCAGTTAAGGAAGATGCAACAACTTTTTATGAAGAAAGTACAAGAATGTTACAGCAAGATCGCCACTGGCTTTAGTTCTGAAACATGTTTGATAGCATCTCTAGCCACTGTGTCGCATCATCTCTCGGACCCCAGCCAGGTAGTCGTGAAGGACCAACACAAGCCAGTGTTGTTGTTACCTTGACGTGGTGGTCGGGCTTGCCTATCGTGATAAAGCAACCGAGCTATACTGGCTGGAACAACCGTTCCTCAAGGTCCTACCATGTCAGACAGGTTGGTTGATGAGCGGTAAGACTAAAAGCAACAAACCTAAGGTCCGAAGGTGAAGTCGTACTGCTGACAGCAGTAAGGTGTTTCCTTCAGACAACCAGCATGACAGCGATGCTGCCTTCCCACAAGGAGGGGTGGGGTTAGAAAAAGTCGACCCTAAAGATGCACACCCCGCCTTATCCCACGGATTTCCGTCTCCGGCTGTAAGGCCCTTTGAAGAACGGAGCTAACACGCCAAAAACCTCCCACGAAAAGGCCGTGCGCGACCGGCCTCAAGCAGTTGTCCCTTGGGCACTGCGGTCACGCTCTCAGGTCACTAAGACCACCTCTAATCTAATTTTCTTTTCAGGTACCTCCAGAAGAACCCTTCCACGGTGTGGGCAACCGGGAAGTGATAACCGCCCTCATACCTCTAACAGCACTCGAGACCACTGTATTCATAATCAACTTCCCTCTTCAATTCTTATTATTCCTCCTACATCGACTTTCAACTCTAAATCTCCTCTTTCGGCTTCTTCCTCAAGTGTCACCACAGCCAACGATCCTAGTGCTCAAAACACTGTCCCAGGTCTACTGAAACCTCGCTCCACACTACACATTAGAGCCTTCAACGTACGAACCCTATGTCAAATCGGTCAGCAGGCTTCTTTGGCTAAAACCCTAGAGTCTCTTTCCATTAATGTATGCTGTGTCTCCGAAACACGCATACAGGATTCCAGTGTGGTCATTCACTTGACCTCACCTCGGCAAAACGGAGAGCCAACGAGATACACCCTCCGTGTATCTGGTGACCCGATGGCCAGTTCTCGTGGACTGGCAGGTGTAGGCATAGCACTAAGTATGAGGGCCGAACAAGCACTGCTAGAGTGGATCCCCGTCAACAGTCGTTTATGTGCTGTTCGGCTAAACGGCTACGTAAGAACTCGGAAGGATAGGAACACATGTCGTTGCCTTTTTGCCGTTTCTGCCTACGCTCCCACTGACTGCAGCTCAGATGAAGTGAAAGATGAATTTTACAGAAAGCTTTCCGAATTTCTGCAGAAAGCTAAACGCTCAGACATAGTACTCGTAGGGGGTGACTTTAATTCCCAGACAGTTAGTTTAAACCAAACAGAAAGGCATTTAGGTGGGTATTTTAGTATACCGGCACAGCGAACAGATAATGGTGATCGTCTGCTGCAACTATGCTCAGATAATCGTTTATTTTTAGCAAACACAAATTTTAAGCATCAGGAGAGACATCGTCTAACATGGCGACCCCCTACACCAAATCAACGATGGACTCAAATAGACCATTTTGCCATCAGTCATCGTTGGAGAGGGTCGGTACAAGATTGTCGCTCATTCTGGAGTACCTGCTTAGACTCCGACCACGCCCTAATACGGGCACGCATCTGCTTGTACCTCACTGGACGCAAAAAAGCCACAGTAAAAAGACCTAATGGAACTGAGTTGAGTAACGAGAAAACCAAAAGTAGGTTCCAGGAACAACTGAGGTCACACTTAGGTAGTTCTGAAGACGAGGCTGACCCAGATGTTGCTTGGAAAGCTATACAAACAGCTGTGGAAACAGCAGTGACATCTATTAGTGACTTAAACCACAGAGTTACAAAGAACCAGTGGATTTCTTCAAGGTCTATCACACTGATGGATTTTCGCAAACTCATCCCATCAGGTTCTGAACATGATGAAGAGCGTAAACAAATCAGATCTAGGTTAAGAAAACGTCTAAGGAACGACCGTGAGCAGTGGTGGGTAACGAAAGAAAAAGAGATGGAAAAGGCGGTGACTATAAGGAACACAAGACAGCTTTACAGACTAATAAAAGAAACTGGAATTAATAAGTCAAGTGTAAGTGAGATTATTTCGGAAAAAGACGATACTCTCATCTACTCCCAATCTAGACGTTTAGAACGATGGGCGGAACATTTTAGGGAACAGTTCAGCTAGCCTTTAGCGACTCTACAACTACCCTCCATTCTCAGACAGTGTGAATGGAACATTGAAGTAGGTCCCCCAACTCTTGCTGAAGTTCAAAAGGCTATAGTTAATCTGAAACGAGGAAAGGCAGCTGGTCCAGATGGATTGGCTCCAGAAGTCTTTAAGGATGGTGGTCCAATTTTAGCGATTAGGTTGACTAATATTTTAGCTAAGATCTGGGAGTTAGACGTTATCCCATCTGACTGGTCACAATCACTTATCGTCCCAATATATAAGAAAGGGTCAAAATCATCCTGTGACAACCACAGAGGGATTAGTTTAACTAATATAGTATCTAAAATACTAGCCTCGATAATTATCAGACGCCTAACTAAGACTCGTGAACTGCAAACACGAGAGAACCAAGCTGGCTTCAGACCTGGTCGTGGCTGCATTGACCACATATTCACCATTCGTCAGGTTCTAGAACATAGGCATACTTATCGGCGTCCGATAATGGTGGTCTTTCTTGACTTAAAAGCAGCATTTGACTTTGTAGACCGCGAGATTCTGTGGCAGTGTCTGTCATTGAAAGGCATACCCCAGAAGTACATAAACCTTGTAAAGGCTCTTTACTCGAACACTACTAGTCGAGTCAGGGCTTATGGCGAACTGTCACCTACTTTTGCAACCTCAAGTGGTGTCCGTCAAGGCTGTCCACTTTCTCCATTTTTGTTTAACTTCATCATAGACTTATTGATAGAAATAACATTCTCATCGACTGAATTCTCGGGCATTGATCTCCTACCAGGAGGTCCACTTATCGACTTAGAATACGCAGATGATATAGTCCCTCGAAATGCAAGTTGTTGCTTCAGGACTGGTCTGCGTCAACACCTGAACTAAGGATAGGGAGTGAAGTAGTCGAACGCGTTGACAACTTCACTTATCTTGGAAGTCTGATCAGCCCTAATGGGTTGGTATCGGACGAAATCTCAGCACGGATGCGAAAAAGCTCGTTTGGCCTTTGCCAACTTACTTTACCTTTGGCGAAGGCGAGATATCCGTCTATCAATAAAAGGACGAGTATACTGCGCGGCAGTCCGTTCTGTTTTACTTTACGGCAGCGAAACATGGCCTTTAAGAGTAGAAGACACTCGTAAGCTACTAGTATTTGACCACAGATGCCTTAGAAATATTGCTGGCGTCTGCTGGGATCCCCGGGTAAGTAATAGTGAGGTTAAACGCAGGGTATTAGGGAATGATGGTAATTCAGTTGATGAGTTTGTTAATCTTCATCGACTGAGACGGTTGGGCCACGTGTTACGTATGCCCGAACACCGATTACCACGACGTGCAATGCTAACCGGTGTTGGAGATGGTTGGAAGAAGGTTAGGGGCGGCCAAACCAAAACGTGGCATCAGTGCTTGAAGTCACTAACATCTAGTCTGAGGCATGTTGGTAGATGCAGACTACTTGGTTGGGGTCCGCATGACTGCCGTAACCAATGGTTGGAGACTCTTGGTGACATGGCTCAGAATCGGTCACAATGACGTCGGTGTATACACTCTGTTTTCTCTTAAAATAAGATATTAAAATCGCTTTATATCTTTCTTTCTACGAACTAATTCTTTCTTCCTGTACTATATCCTTGTATTCAATCTTTCTTTTATATATTACCACCTCTGAATTAACTACTTTTATGAATCCGGTGTCAATCTTGTTGTGTTAATGAGGTATGGCAACTTGGACCGATACATATATGTGCCTGGTCCTACGCTGTAGCTGACTGACTGAACACAAGCCAGCCCTTTGCAGCTTTCTTTTATACCAAGACACCATGTCATGCACTGACTACCTCTCCGCTTCTTCCAACCAGTCCCAGAGTCGGCAAATAATGCACGACGTGGAATTCTCTGGGACGACATTCGTAAAACATGTCCAAGCCATTAAAGTTGGTGTTTTAAGATGGTGACACCAATTGCATTATCGTCTCTGTGCCCGAACACACGATGCCGAACCTCTGCATTACTAACATGGCGTTGCCACTGGATGTCAGCAATCCTTCGGAGACAACGATGATCGAACACAGAGAGCTGTCTAACGTCCTCAACTCGGAGAGGCCAGGTTTCACAAGCATAGAGCAAAACTGCTCTCACTGACGCGTTGTAGATCCGACCTTTTACAGCCAGACTAACATCACGAAGGCGCCAAAGATGGCCCAGATTGGCATAAACCGTTCTGGCTTTCACTATACGTGAATCGATTTCATCACTCACGCCACCACCAGAACTAATGCAGCTACCTATATACACGAAATTCTCAACTACTTCTATCTGTTCACCATCCAGAGTGAGTACAAGATTAGAATCCTGCCAGTCTCGTAGAAGTACTTTGCACTTCGGAGGTGCAAAGCACATACCATACCTACGGACATTGATTGCCAACTGATTAAGTGCGGATTGCGTGCCTTGGGCATTATCGCACAGTAAGACAATATCGTCCGCATACTCAAGGTCGAGAAGTCTTTCTCCAAGCAACAAATCCACACCGCCATTACTTACATCCATCAGAGCTGTTTCCAGAATGTCATCGATGGCAAAGTTGAAGAGGAATGGTGAGATTGGGCAACCCTGCCTAACCCCACCGCTCGAATGGAACAATGGAGAAAGGTAGTTGTATGCCCTCACTCTGTCTGAAGTGTTTGTATATAGGGCATTTAAGGTGTGAATAAACTTCTCAGGCACACCCTTCTTCAATAGACAATCCCAGAGAACAGTCCTGTTCAACGAATCGAAGGCAGCCCTGATGTCAAGAAACACTAAGATTGTTGGCCTTTGATAAGTATGGCGGTGTTCTAACATTTGGCGGAGGGTGAAGATATGGTCAATACATCCTCGACCAGAACGAAAACCAGCCTACTCCTCGCGAGTCAATCATTCTCGGGTTTTGAACAACCTACGAAGTATGACGGAAACCAATAGCTTGGACGCAATCGGAAGTAGACATCCCCCGATAGTTGTTACAGGAACGACGTAAACCCTTTTTAAAGATAGGGACAACTATTGGCTCATTCCATGACGTTGGTACACTCTCTAGTTTCCAGACCTTTGTAAACAACACAGTCAGTTCTTTAGCCAGAAAGTCACCATCATCTTTAAAAAGAACCGGAGGTAAGTCATCTGGCCCCGGTGATTTGTAGCGCTTCAAGAGTTGGAGTTCCTTGCGGACTTCCGCCTCATTTGGTGGATCAGTCGTCACCAGCCAGGGAGGGCAGTATAGTCTGGCCGATGTTGCCGGAGCGGCAGGCCAGTTGAACTGCCCTTCGAAAAATTCTGCCCATCGTCCAATACGTCAATGGATGTTGGTGATTGGCATCCCGTCATCCTCGCAGATTGTTTCGCTCACACGAGACTTCTTGCTGCCAGCGGCTCGGATGAGTTGGAAGAGCTTCTGTTAGTTACCAGATGAAACTGCTGCTTCCAGCTCATTAACACGCTCCGACCACCAGGTTTCTCGGTCCAATATTTATGTGCTCAAATAAATAAATAAATAAGTAAATCAAGATCTTTTAATTCATATCCCTATTTATTTTGATATACTTTAATATTTCCTCACTTGAACTATTATGAATGCATTTCTGTGTTATGTAGGTAGTGCAAAATAAAATGAAAAAAATGCTAACTTCAGTTATGGTTGCGAAAAAAATGAAGTAAGACTGCTTTTATTTCATTTAAATGTCAAAGTGAAAGAATATTTACAAGTTCAACATATGCAAGCAGGAAAAGTTTACTTACTCTAGGACAATAACCGAAATCCCCTTGCTGCCATTTCGCCACCATAAAACAAATACCACGATTTGTCAGAATGTATCTAGAATGTATTAGTCCATAAAGCATTTCAGCTGCTTGTTCAATGAGATCGGTATTTTCTGGATTATCAGAAGGGTCTAAAAGTATTTTTTTAAAAACCTCATATTAAGTGACTGACCTACCAGAACAAACGTATCTAGCACAAACCTAGCAAATAAGTTAAATCCTCGATAAGTCAGGGAAAATATTTGACTCAGTGGTTTACTCTCTACAAAATACGGAGATTGATACGCACGCGTGTAAAAGTCAGCAAGCTGTTCTTAACAGTTTATTTGATGCCAGTTATGATGCAATATATCAACACTTGTAAACTGCCCTTGCTTAACTCACCTATTTACTTAGTAGTGAGGCGAGTCTCAAAAAAAAGAACAGTGGAACATGGAATAGTGAGAAAAACATTGCTATTTCTTATGATGAACAATGGGTTCAGTATCCTAGAAGACCTAGGTTTCACACTATGCTAATTGTTAGCTTCCACTGAAACGCTAATCCATGAATGCTTTCATTTCTCTGAAAATGCTTCCCTTCAAAAGAACTTCTAGGAAAAAAACTACTAGAGAATTTGGACTAAACGATTCACAATCATTCGCTATAGCGCAGACCCACTCACTCTTTATCTCTAGATTTTGAGTTCGTGTTCTTTTATAACAATTTGCTTGTTCTTTCAAACCATTTGAATTTTCAATATTTAGTTTTTCTCATTCTCCTTATTACATTATTTCGACTTTTCTGGTTAGTTTCATCTCATAGCACTGTAGTACGACAACTTAAAGAAACGTACATCTGTATCAGGCTTTGCGTTGATGATAACTGTCTGGTTTTTGAAGCATTAGTTTTATCCAGACACTATAAACAGGAAATAACTTGAAAGAGAATCGAACAGTGACTAGCGAAACTGTAGGAGGTGTGTAACTAACACCGAGGTCTAAATGGTTTTCTTAATGATTATGATGAAGACAATCTTGAGGGGATAAACTCATTGTCAATAAACTTTTACAGTAGGAGGCTAGATTGATAAGTGAAGCGCCTATTAACATCTACACACCACTCGTTAGCAAAGTGATTTCAACAAATAGGTGCGTTAACAGCGACTTTCCAACCTTCTAAGAAATTGAAAAAGCTGTGATAGAGTTGGGACAGAAATGCAGCAAGACGTGATGAACCATCCCAAAAGACGGTTATCAATAGTCAGTCAGTCAGCTACAACGTAGGACCAGGCACATATATGCATCGGTCCAAATTGCCATACCTCATTAACACAACAAGATTGACACCGGATTCATAAAAGTAGTTAATTCAGAGGTGGTAATATATAAAAGAAAGATTGAATACAAGGATATAGTACAGGAAGAAAGAATTAGTTCGTAGAAAGAAAGATATAAAGCGATTTTAATATCTTATTTTAAGAGAAGACAGAGAGTGTTATCAATAACTAATATTGGGAAAGAGTCACACTCCATTTTACGAAGATTAAAGATTATCCAGATCGGCTTTGGTTTTTCAAAAAGGATTCACTCTCTTTAACTTATTGCTAAACCGAAACTGTTACTCTGGTACACCATGTAGGTTTGCCAATTGTAGCGGTCGAATGCAACTATATCAAGCATTTCTTCAGTCCATATTACATCTGGCATTTTAGTTGAGGAACGGCGAACCAAAAGTAAGGATCCTCAAGTCCAAGACACCACATAATGTTACTTTTCTAAATTTAGATAGTTGCAAACGTTAGTAATGAGGGAATAGCGAAGCAACCGAAATATTTCTATACCAGCGTAGATCAAGTTCATAATTCACACGGAAAAACAACCAGATTTAATGACATGCAACATGAAGGCACATAGTACCAAATTTTAGCATCTAAAAGATTTACGAAAAAACAAGATGCAACAGACGGTAATCTTACAAAACCAAAAGATTTATAAACGTCTTACCAGTTTCCAAATCAAGTATCATATCGAGAGCATCACGGTATTCAGGAACTTGCTCTGATAAACCGGTAAGGTTGAATCGATCTTGGATGTAATCCTCCTCTACTTCACAAAAGAACTCATTTCCACGTAGGCCACAGAACCATGATATCCAAGAGATTTCATCACTACTACTCATGTTTTATGTAGTACAATTCTCCAAAATTTAGCTTTAGTATGGTAGTCAGTCAAACTCTTTACCCAGTTCAGATTGAATAATAAGCTGGCTAATCAACAACGATCGAAACAAAAATTTCAAATAAGAACAAATATGACATGATAGATTAACTCATTAGGCAAATAAGTGAGGTCGATTGAAACTATACAAGATAATGAGTCATCATTTGAGAAAGCAGAAATTTAAGGCCTTCCACTCTCTGAACTACGTAAACAAATAATAACGACAATTCTTTTGAAAACACTTTTGCAGACAATGTAAGGCCAGGTCGAGTAATCAATCCAGAATGACAAAACTGTAAGAGGGTCGGAATCAACCTTAAATTTGAGTAGATAGCAACGAAAAGTGTAGATTCGTCCATATGCAATATAATGCAGGACTCGTATGGTATAAACGAACAACTGGCGAGACTAATTTAGGGACGACCTTTGAACGAATCTTAAATGACATTGACCATTATTAGCCCATCAGAAGACAGTTAGTATAAAGTGGAAATATATTATAAGAAAGTAATGAATTACAGTGGATATTCTTCTTTTACATGATTTAAAAACTTGTTAAGGTTTGATAAAGGTTCAGAGGTTCTGAATTCATAATGCATATGGTATAGAAACTCGTCCATAGGGTTAGGGTTGTAGCCTCTCAATAAACACCTCTTCTCTAAAATCCGTTGCAAACCGATCATATAGGGTTAGGGTTAGCACCCTAACCCTATGGACGAGTTTCTATACCGTGTGCATTATGAATTCAGAACCTTTGAACCTTTATCAAACCTTAACAAGTTTTTAAATCATGTAAAAGAAGAATATCCACCGTAATTCATTACTTTCTTATAATATATTTCCACTTTATACTGTCTTCTGATTGACTAATAATTGAAATTGCTCAAACGCTTGTGATTGGCTCGTTCCTAAATTACAGTTTCGCTCGAACAACAACTAGACGAGTTAGTGATAAAAATGTCTTCATTTTCGATAGCCTTCCTCCCTTCACTTGGGAAAATATTCAAAGATGAACCACGAAACAAGCTTGTAGTCTTGGACCTACATATGCGGCATATAAATGGCTGACAATAAATCTTTTGCTGAACGAGCTGTCGTGACCAGCAAAAATGGAGCATTGATGCATCTAGATAGGAACCTAGGTGTATGAAATAAGTTGGAGTATGAAATACTTCATAAAATTAGTGAGATGTTATCAAATCTCCAACAGAACAAAAGCTCCCCTCTCAAAGAGTTCTATAGAATTTCTTGGACCGATGCAAATAATTAGCTTTGACTGCTCTTTATGGGTAGACAAAATTGTCGACAATTCAAACAGCTCTCGCATATCGAGATTGAGAGTACTATAACCAACGTTATGGAAAATAATAAACCTGAGTATTTCAGAGAACAACTATGTTTATGATTTACGTGGTCACTACGAGATTGCTTTTGAGTTACATATATCTCAACATGTATAAGTCCAGTTTTTGTTCCTAGGAAATTTTTGCAACTCGCCTCTGGATTAGTTCCAGTGGAGAACATATTCTACGCACACGCAGTAGGGTTTGATAATGTTACTAAAATATGTTTAAACTGGCATACGGATGTTAGAATAACGAGCGTCTTAGCAAAGTGTACTTTAGGGAGTCTAATCCCTCCCAAAATATGGTGCTGGAATTTCCCACAATAAAGACGGTTCAATTAAAAGGCAAGATATTTGCCCGAGGTTAGAGTAACAGGTCGCAATAAAACACAATTCCCTCAAAAGTCCGCCACATTTTGGTACAAAAACTTCCCCCAACTTATCTCAAAGATAGCAATATGACAGGGTGTATCTCAAAATAAAACGGTATGCGATGGCATGCGAATTATTCATCTAATGTATATGTTATTTCAGTCAAAAATACCACAAACCAAACAAGTGACTACTGAACTAACCGAACGTGGTCAAAGTCCAACCGCGACTTCGAGGGAATCTTAAAGCACGCTCCTTTGTTCAATCTTCAATCTAAATAATGCAATGAAATTTTAGACGAAATGGAAAAAGCTTTTGCTTGACGGGCTTCGGTATTTAGTGACAGTGAATTGTCGATGTCTCTGAGTAGGAATTTGAGGATATCTAAAAAACGAAAAATACTGGTAAATCATAGTGAGATGTCTTCAGTCCTTAAAATTACTTCAAGTTTTATCTTTAAAGACTTACGGAAGATCGCTGAGATCATCTCGCAAATAGATAAATGTCTGTCTGCAGTCCGTTCTTCTGTGTCTTGTCCATAATTCCCGGGTGTCACTCGTAAGGTTTGTGTTGAGACTGAGCTTAAGTAGGTATTCATGGGGATTCCCCAAAAGTGTCTTGGATGCCATAAGTCTATAGACGCTAACCTCTAAGATGCTTATACTCCAGTTTGTAAAGATTTTGTTACTTGAGAAGCTCTTCATAAGGTCTGTATTTAAGTGTCCGAACTGATTTCTTTGTTAGTTTCGGGATACACTCAAGCGTATCCTTATACTTTTGTAGTGAGAGGATACACTATATTTCCATTTTCTAAATGAAATCAGATAAAATTGTTGAGGGTCAACTAGAGTGTTCTACCATCGAACGTTACATGTGTAAGGTTTGATCGAAAGGCATTTTTGTTGCACCTAGTCAAAGACTTTAGACCGTAGGTCACAAAGACACTTTGGTCTTATTAAACCTAAGAACCATGCAGTGGGGACTTCCCTAAGTTGTGTGTGTAGTTTGCACATTATCTGAGATGGACTGTTTCATACCTTAAAGTGTTTAGTGTTGACCCATTGCTATCCAGTGACCAGTGAAATCGAGTCAGACCCTTTGGAAGTGTCAGCTTATCACTTTGGTTGCGAACCCCTCTGTCAGGATTCTTATTGTCAGAGAAAAGTATTAAACCATACAACACTTGCTGTAGAAGGTTGTAGGATTTAATTTGTTCTACGGATATACTACTAGAACTGTAAACGCGATACTGGCGATCCCAGAGTCGATGTGAAAGCTATGGTCAGAACAAGGACAACTTTGCTTTAAACGTTATCTGTTTCCAAACGTAAAAACATTTAAAGTAGTACAATAACTAAAGGAATTACAGTCATTAAGTGGAACGCAGAAACATACCGACCAGTATTGCAGGTCTTATCGAAATGAATAAAAATTACGAGCCACAATATAATAATCGGATAATAATGTCTTTCAATTGGTAGGTCACTTGTAACAGGGATTGTTTACAGACATATCAGAACAGATTGACGTGGTGGGAGATTAAGCGACAATTTAATTGGTTAGTTATGGACATAACTAACAAAGGTCACTTATATTAAAGATGCCATAGGTATTTGGAGTTTGATAACGACTTTACACGTAACGCCTTTATGATCGAAGGATACTAACTGTCAAATCGGAATTCAAGAATGAGGAGATTTGAAGATATCTTTGAAAGTTGTTGATATATTGAGAAGCGTTTGATCTGGGCTGGCTAGTGGTTACAAAGGATGCATACCACTGCATTACCAATCGTGATCTGGTCTGGATGCGCGACCGACTACTATCAACTGTTGTGTGTTCACAAAAGCTAATACAGTCAGCATCATGTCGAAGACCAACAGAACTACTCATTTTGGAGATTTATTTGCTGATACAACACGAATGAAGAATACAAGACATCCTAGTACCGAACACCATCATGACATTTCATAACCTGAGAGAAAGTGAAATTTACCCTCACTCGTAAAGGTGGGTTTTTTATATATGAAGCAAGCTAGTTGTAGGACCAGTGAAAGTCCACTGAGCCCCAGCCAAATCATCCGGCAGTTGGGTCATTATATATAGAAAAATTCATTGACCCTCGTCAAGATCAAGGACAACCAATGCACACCAGTTAATCGTACGCCATAGACTGGCCCATGCGGCAGTGCTCTTACCCTCGCTTGTATCTACTTTAACTAATATATTTCTGTAATAACGTCCTTTGTGCTGTACAGTCTTCAAAGCATCTATAGTACCTTGATACGTCGATGGGGTAAACCACGTAAGGCGCTGATTGCGAGATGTAACTTCGACGTTAGCTAGTTTGTCACACCATTTGCGTCTAGCTCGAATAGGCCTTCAATCATTTCGACATAGATCATCTACGTTGGTGATCTACATAGTCAATTAACGACCAGTTGTTATCTAACTTTTTGAACTTATTGATGAGACATATGTGACTGACCACACCAAATGGCTTTGAGAAGTCAAGGTACACTGCATCAATCTTCCTCCTCTGGTAGAAAATATTTGTTGATTTTTCCATCACAGTAAGCAGGTTGGTCATACAAAAGTGATATAACAGAGTGACCCGTCTTGCAATCATGCTGCTGAGGTGAAAAGATGTTTGGGGATTGCAATTTGTTACTTAGACCATAGTATGTCTGGAACTTCAATGGTACCGAGAGAAGTGCTATCAGCCGGTTGTTTGAAGTTTTGCTGAGTCGGCCCCTAATGAAAATCAGAGTGATGTGAGGCACTCTAATTTTCTGGTGCCGTGACTCGTCTTAAGAATGCATGAACATCCCACTAAGCGGTTTTGCCAAGATTGAAGGTGCTCCCTCCAATACAACAGAAAGAACCATATCCAGTTTATAAGAAGTGTCTTCGTTTTGATGCTGCTGCTTACAATGCACAGGTTCATCTCCAAGAGTTCTTTTGAGCCACAGGTGAAGCTTTTGACGATGTAGTTTTCATGGGACGGTTGACATTTTTATAAATAATGTTTTGATAGAAAATAAGTGGTGTCACCATCGCTGTTGATTAGGCCATTCGGGCCTACTAACTGGGAAGCTCCGTTTTGATTTGCCGAAGAGAGACTGCGTTGCGTAATAACCTTTTTGGTTTAGAGACAAATCCGTCGATTAGCTTTATCTGATACTGAGGCCGATTTTCTCTTTTTTCCACCATTCATTGGTTCCTAACTTGTTTGAACTGCCTTTATGTGCTATCGCCACTAGTTTGCTTGTATTCCGCCCACGGATGTATTTTGCGTCTTAGTAACTGAAGAGTGCGATTGTTGACGACCGTGAGTACCTTGTAATTTTTGAGGACCGTTTGAAATACAGACTGTTTTATAGCATATAGGATCGTATGCGACAAGAAATTCTGGTGAGCGTCATATATTGTGTTGAAAGTTGGCTTCCGAGTCCACCTGTCGTAGTGTCGACTGTCGTAAAACTGACATACACAATTGTTTATGTTTCTAACACCTGTTGTTAGTATGATGTTTTGTCTCAGTTTATCTAACAAACTTCAAGTCTATGACGGCATGACCTTTTTACTCAGAGGAGAAAGAATTGAATACTTGTTAATTAGGAATTCTTCGTTTATAGAGATGCTGTCTAAGTGTTCAGGTGTGTGTCTATTTCTCCAAAGAGTTGCTAACTTCCCATATTCGAATAAACCTAGATCTTCAATGAAGTTGAGGACCTGAGCTTCAGCAGAGTTGTCACCTCTAATGTACACATGTTCATCAAAGCTGACTTTATGAAGGTTATAGTAATTTGGAATCAATATGAGTGTAACCAAGAATATTAGATCTAGATAATCCCTCCAGTAAACGGTCGCCGCACTTAAGGTCGTAAGAGGGCTTCCTGTAGATGGCCCTGACTAGACATCTCTAGGTGTTCGGCAATCTCACTAAACAGCAAAGAGATTCATAAAATTTAACAAACCCTTGAGTGTACACCTAATGTACTACCAAGCAAGATGGTAGGTACAGGGCTGCTCTCTCCATTTCTGCTCTCCTATCATCGAGAAATAAATATATACTGGTTATTACCAGTTCTTAATCTGTAATTCGAGATGCCTATGTTTTAGGTACTTCTGTTAGATGAGTATTTTCAACGTTACCTAGTAAACACAACTAATCCATTTTGTTCGGCAGACTAGCGGCCTCTGTATATGGGTAGTCTATACTTTTGATTTGAAATTCTTGAGCTTCCTTATCCTGTTTTCCTGAATAAACCTTATGTAAATGGACAGGCAAAATGGAAATATCAATGAATGAGACTGAATGGATTAATAGGACTTGAGAAGCACATATACTCTGGAAAGCAATGCAGTCGCCGAGTGATTTAGACAGATAATACGTAGGTAGACTGTAACCTGTGACCAAACATACATCCACATACAAAAATGATACTAATAATACGAAGATCTGAACAAATTGTTGCTGATCGTGTGACTGTTTGTTAAATGAATTAAATGAAGGGCATGACAAAAACAACGTTTACAGACTCCTGTTTAAGTGAAATGTTGAGAACTAATCATGTCTAGTAATGTGAAAAATATCTTTCAATGCATTGTTCAGCCTGGCGCATGTCTCGCATCTAATTTCACTCTTGTTATTATCACATGCTTTTACCGTTCTTATTTTTATTATCATCATGCTATTGTACTCGTTTTCGTTCTGATGCTGATTTGTCTTTACGTTTAAATTATACATGCTCTTATGATTACTGATCTGTTCACATCTTCTGACCTTCGTTTTCCCTCCATGCCTATGAAATTCAGGTTTGCAATCTCAATACAGCAACGAGCCAGTCATCGGTCAGACAGCGTAACAGCTGTTGGTTCCAGTATCCGTAGTCCGGTGTGATAAATGGATTAAAACGATCTCAACATACGTCAATTTCCCTGTGTCTGATGCATTCAAATGGCTCGTCTAACTTTATTTGATGCCACCTAAAGCCCGGAACCGTA
The DNA here is from genome assembly GCF_000699445.3 of Schistosoma haematobium. Lineage (NCBI taxonomy): Eukaryota > Metazoa > Platyhelminthes > Trematoda > Strigeidida > Schistosomatidae > Schistosoma > Schistosoma haematobium. The sequence continues at coordinate 10,103,767 of NC_067201.1, forward strand.
TTGTGGTGGAAGCTGCTTATATCGAGAGACATAAGTAGTATGTGACAACAGTCGAAAGTGGAAAACCTGTCAGCACTAGGCTAAGAAGATCAAGCTGGAGAGAAGAGAGGAGAAAATAGAAGGGAATTATGAACTTGAAGAATCACACAGAATATGAAGGGCAAATGACAGAAATTTGCAAACGAAATATTCAGTGTATAGTTCTTATATTTAAAGAAGATAATGTGTACTTTTGTAGTGAAATAAATTGGTTGCCTCCACCTAAGTGTCTGTACTGGTTGGAATACATTACCCTTCGAGTACCATGAATTTCCCTACACTTCTTACTGTACCTCTGTTGTATATCTTTTTGCACCACTAACAATGTTTGTTACTTTAAAATAAAGAAATACTTGACTGTTATCCTCTTTTGATTTGTTGAACCCAATTTGAACTTCAGTTAGAATGAACCTATTTCATATTAGAACACGAGTGAGTTTACGCAAAAATATGTACGAACGTTTAGTAGTTAGAATCGCTAAACCTGAAGCTCCTTGTATAGTGGACAGTAACAGCACCTCTGTCAGAGTCTAATTAAAGTGTCTTTATAGCATTCATAGCCTGATTGGACAACTTTAACTTGATTCATTTAAGTGGTTTTCCACTTATTGCCATGAATTTAGCGACCCCTCATACGACGATCAACATCTATTCGTGTTAGGATAATCAAGGTTTGAACAACCTGTGTGTGATCCAAACTTGGAAACTTCGTCCAGGCTTAAAGTCTATGTATAAAAAGCGACATGGATATTTAAAAAAAGTATAGAGTTAAGGGAACCTCATGATTTCGAAACCCTTAGATCTACAGTTCACAAAGTTGCCTTAACATTAGTCTTTCTCTACATTATTTTTCGTAGATAAATCAGTAATATACAGGTTTTTCGCACAGAACAATCTGCTGTCGGAAATCGCTAAAGAAGACAATGAATGCTGCACCTTCAACTAACTTATTCAAGATAAAGATAGACACTATCTGAAGTCTTTTGGAAACAACTATCACATTCCGCCAGTTTAATGTCACCAACGCACAAATGAAAATCAAATCTGAGTTTTATTGGGTGTTGAATAACCTTGGATCTTAAGTAGCTCTTTCAATCCGTAGGTCACTCTCATGTCGCAGGTTTACTATACATAGTTGACATCCAAGTGGATTTCACAGTTGATTCTCATTGCGTAAGTGATTGATTGTTCGGCATACGACTTGCTTATTAACATCGTATTTTGGTAAACTGATGTAACTGTTATCCGGACATCTTAGTGTTACTAATAAATTATCTTAGTTCCCAATTTCCCTATTTTGGGGGAAATGTTGTGAGGTCTTGGTAAATTTTGAGCCAACCGCTTTAAAAAGCTCTGAGGAAAAAACGCAAAACCTCCTAAATTCCCTCAGGCCTTGGAAAAATTCCCGAAGTTTTGGGGGGAATTTTCTGGTTTCTCCTCAAAATTTCCCCATAATCTTATAACACCTTGGAGTTTCTCCAAAACTTTGGAGAAAACTTCTATATTTTTCACGAATTTTGGGAACATCTCAAGATAGTGAGATTAGGTCAATATGTTTCGTGGTTTAGTCTGATCGATGCCTAACTACTGTTAACTTTATTAGTTTTGAATACTTTGGTGACATTAGAATTAACTCTTTAGTTTATATATAGGTTGAAGTTTGTCTAGTCATGCATCAATATCCATTTTTTTCTCTGGAGTCGAAGTTAACATGACTGGCTGCTGAATCACATTCTGAAAATACTTCAAGTTGTTACTTTAACTGTGTTTTTATTCCTCTTTCAGATAAAATTTCATCGTAGGCCTTAATTGAATGAAAAAAGTCATGCGTAAACTAATTTTTATATATTTCTCCTGAAGTAGTATAACCGTCGTAATATGCCATACTAGTCTGTTGTGCTCAGCAGACTTTCGAAGTCAATAGATAAAACTCAATAACGTGCTAATACGTTTGTTTCAAAGTATGATTGAAGCAGTTGCGTACACACAAACAAGATAATCTCAACTCTGATCATAAGATCGCGAAAAAATTTGACCTTCATTTAGAGCAGTTGACTAATAAAGCTCTTAAAATATATCAGTTCAGGCTCAGGTTCCAGTTTCGACCTACCACAAAAGACGTACATTTTTGGTATACTATCTACCATTAAGCCAACTTTAACGCTCTTAAACTAAAAATACGACAGTTTCATCTACTAATTAACAACCAAGTAGATCCGCATTAACTATCAACGTTGGATTGAACAGAACAAGCAACGTTATCAGTTTAGGACATGTCTTCGTGTTATGCAAGATGTAGGGAACCGGGATTCTTCGATCGATTATGACTTTCTAATTGAGGTCTCAATGACCGTACCAGTCGGTGGCTTGAGACCCTATTAAAAATGAATAGAAGCCATTACATTATTAATAAAAGTGAAGTAACCTTCCTTGAGTTGAGTAATCCTTTCTTGTCTGTACTTTTAACAACTGTATTTCCTACAATTCTATTCATTCATTCATTCTTTGCGCAGCCTTTCCGTTAACCATCTCTTTAGAATACTACTACTTTGTTTGCTTGGTGTAATTTTTACTGGCTTATGCTACAATTTACTGGCTTATTTATAGATAAAAATAATTCCTTAGAAACACTTCTCACGCTTATACACAAATTATTTTTTAAAATTTATCACAGTCAACACATACAATTGTATGGGATTTCGACTTAACATAAACTAAGATATTTCGGGAATACTGAATCTTTATGAAGTTTTCTCATCTAGTGTCTACGTACGATTCTTTTTTTTGCTCATCATAGCGCTAGTATGCTCTGATTGATATTTTGCTCTCTATATTTTCAAATTAGCGGAATATTTGTCAATAAATATAAAGGATAACTGATATTTTCTCACCAACTGTGTTTAATTGGTGATTGCTTATTATTAATAGTGACCTGAAATTAACGGAAATCTTTGTATCTTATAGGTTTCCATACTGGGTTATATTATATTCATTTTAAGATTTGCTACTTTGTCTTAATTTTTCTGTTGCTTCATTACTTTTTAGCAGAACACTTCTACAAAACGTACTGGACGTCTTTGTGTTAGCTCAGTTGCAAAAAAATGCCTATCGAGTTCAGTGTTTTAGAACATGCAGGATAATCAAAGTCTTCGTATTCCTTATTATCGTCTACATCCTGGACGTAACAGATTTTGTTGTCATGGCAGAGGGGTCTTTTCCCGGGATATGTGTATATTCACTATTACCCTCCTTTTAATTATCTCAGTTACAGTTCTCTTCTTTGCTTTTGACTGCCGTTTTTTAACCCCCATCTTAACTCCTGCTGTTCCTATTTTAGCAGCGATCCAGTTCCTATATGTTGTTACTGCATTTCTTCGTACAGCATTCACAGATCCAGGAATTATACCACGGGCCACACGTCCTGAAGTAGAATGGACTGAACTGTCAATTAGTAAGCTTACTAGTCTAATCTATGTTCCTTTAATAGTCTATATATATAAATTTATTAGTCTTAACTCCAACTTAGTTTCACTATTTCTTAATTTTGTCTCAAGTATCGTTTCTGTAAAATATTTAACACTATTAAGGTCTTAATTTTTGAAAAAATATAGTTTGACTTTAGAAGGCGCAAATATTTCATCAATCACACTCAAGTGAAGTTATAGTTTGCTTTCTTACGGCATCTGCCAACACGCATATAATAATGCACTTCTCATTCCTTTTGTGTTATTTTTTAAATTTCTATATACTATATCGCTGGAGATGAAAGTTCCTGAAACTCTAACTGATTACATTTGATCAGTAATCTGCCTTAACTTAGAGCGTCCATTTTCACATTTTTGATTTAGTGTGTACACGTTCCCTGTTGTGCGTTATTTACTAGAGTTAACCTTATTCTTCTTCAATCATACTAAGACTTATCAACAAATGAACACTGTGTTATGTTTTTCACTCCGAGTTTGTTAATAATATACAAGCTTCATGTACGGACGCCCAATCTGCCACTTGATTGAGATCAACAATTAGTAGGAAATTTTTATCAGTTAACCGAGTTAAAAATATACACACAACGTATTCATAACCACACTTGTCTCTCCCAAAAAATGAAGCCGGGTTTTTAACCACTAACGTATTTCTGTTTCTTCAGAAAACTAGGCCAAATCTCGACCATTGGTGTGTTTCCGTTAGCATCCTCCACTTATCTTTTGGTCTACGTTTTCTTTGCTTAGCGTATCACCATGTCATTTTACTACCCCACTAATATTCACATTTGATTTGCTTACACTCCCAAGTTAGATAAACTTATTTGCGATTTCTTTATGACATGAAAATTTCTTAAATATAGTGATGGGTTCCTATATTCTAGCATCGTCAAATAATAATTTTATGTAGTGAACATATGACATTAATCAGTCTAAAATAAAAGTGATCTGGTTATTGAGATAGCGAGGTTGTTTGAAAAAGTTATCCCTCGCAGCATGAGTCAAATAGTCGTGAGATATTTCATCTACATATTTATGCGATCTATAAAACTCGTTGTCGCCGATCCCTAACTACTAATATCGGTCGTCATTATAAACCTTGTGTTAAATAAAAATTTGGATGCTGTAATTTCTTTTTTTAACTAGGTACTGGAGATGTATCTGGAAATGACTCGAATAACAAAAGTGAGCATGATGTAAATGCAGTTCGAACTTATCCACCCGGTGCCAGAACACGTCAAATTCTAATTGGAGATCATCTAGTCAAAATTAATTATTGTCATAGTTGTCGAATTTTCCGTCCACCAAGAGCGTCACATTGCTCTTCGTGTGATAATTGTGTTGGTAAATCGCTTTGAAAAACGTTTAATATCATGTTTCTCGTTTTTGTATTCTCGGGCAAGATAATTTACGGATTAGAAATTCTGTTTGAAGTACTGCACGCTGTTTTAATATTGAGGGTAATCGTAATTTATTGATTTAGGCAGTTTATTTGTCAACTACTAGAAAATAATCCACAATCCTATCTTCAGATTTAACATGATAGGTATAATTCTCAGTCTTGTACCAAGTCTACGCCTGATTTCTTTCCTACTAATTTTGCTTAGTTATTATAGATTACTCACTTTATGTTACTAATTTACACAAATGCAGTTTTCTACATCGTTACAATCCAGAGTATGATTATTACAACGTTATTCCATCAGAAAAATTGAACTTCCACACCAAGAGATATGTTTAAAGATTTTTATTTCTATTCCGATTTACAGATTTTTAGATTTATCTCGTTCACAGATTGTTTTAGCCGTAAGTTGTCATTATTAGTCTGTAATGTGTGTATCACTGAAGAAACTCATCAATACCATGTGTGTCATCCAAAGAATTTTTCGATCCATAATGTATGGTTTGCAAATGATCGATCAAAGCCAAATTTGTAGGTTACTTTCCAACCAATCTAAAGTTTTTTAGTTTGTCTCAAAGAAAATGATGACCTTTGTAATTCTGCCTAGTTCACTAAATTGTAAATCATTCTGCTAGAACTTTTAGCTCACCTTTTAAATATATTATGACTATGTAAACTATAAAACTACATGGATCGATCAATCCGACTGTAACCAAACGGTGTTATTTAATACTGACATCCGTTGTTACTGTTCTACCATGAAGATATTTAGATAGAGTTATTTTTAAAAAGTGTAGTGATCTTTATCTAGTAAGAACATTTTAGTTCTTATTGTAGCTAAAGGATGAATGCTGTTCTAAAATTGACATTTAACTAGCTGTGTTAATTTACATCACGTGTAAGGTGACAATGATTGCTACAAATTATTAAAAGCGGAGTGCTTTAGACATATAGTTTATTCTATTCCTGCACACATGGAGTTGAACTCTTGATTTTCAGAGAGTTTAACAAACACATTGATTCAATATATTTTCTTGACGTGGTGGTCAACTCTATAAAAGTACCAAATAGAATGATGTTAAAAACAAATATATTGGCGTTTTGTTAGTAATCATACTAGTGATTTTCATTCATTTCACATAGTATATCTATCCACCAGCTTCTTTCACAGTACCCCTCCTTAGTTTAAATAATAGTGATATAACAGTATATCATAGGGTGATGCATATAAAACACATGCCCCCATACTCTTCATTCGTCGTCAATTTTGTGTACTGTGTTTTAAGCCATAGCCCCTGAATGTCCTGGTACGGCTGGGGGTGGGGAGTGTCAGTGCTCATGGGCTTCATGATCCTGAAGGAACAAATGGCATATGAACCAATTATTGGTCATTGGCTACCATGGGACTGCATCTCCTGACGTTGCTCCATTGCCTTGTGAATCAGACCTCTAGGTAGAATGCTCTGGCTTTGGCCCCCTAAGAAAACCACCTGCTTCAGTCTGGGCACCCGGGCAGTATCACAGCCTACATACAAATCAAGTGACTTGTGTGACGCATATGTATTTGGTGCCCCTTTTTACCAATGTTTATGTGTTCAAGTAAATATCTTAATTAATTAATAAGGCATATCTTGTGTAGTGCAAAATTTTATAAAACTACCCCACTTATCTTGGAATCTGTATCCAAAATCTGCCGAGTTACATATGTGCTTCCGATATTAGATTGATTGAGTTGAGTGTGAGACTTTCAAAAAGCGACAATCAGTATAAGATCTATCATAAAAGTCCATCTTCTTAAGTTTCCACACCAACTCCGCATGATGAAGTAACTACTGTCATGTGTTTTTAGTTCCCCCCCCCGTATTGTCTGTTGGGAAGTACAAGTCGCATTTCGATTGGCGAATAAATCACGTAATAATTAGCCGGGCTTAAAGTCACTTAGACCTATAAAGATTGATTGATAGTCTGTTTGAATAGATGTTGGACTTTCAAACCAAAAATCTTTATAGTAATAAAAAATTTTATAATTGCACATTTTTGCATTTCTTGTTTGAATCCTTGTAGAACGTTTTGATCATCATTGTCCATGGATTGGAAATTGCGTTGGCCAAAGAAACTATCGTTATTTTATATTGTTCATATATTCCCTGAGTATCTATTGTCTTTATATTTTAGTATTTTCAATAGTCAATTTAATTTTATGTAAGTAATTTACATATATACACAATTTTGAATTTCATTATGATCACAAATGATTTGCTGGAGTAAATTAATTCCTAGATAGTTTTTTTCCCTAGTGTGGGACTGCTTAGCAGTCGATGTTTTTGATTTCACGTAGGATCGAACCCATGACCTTTAGGTCTCCCAACAACTTCTTAGCCTTTATATCATTGGACCGGCATTCAATAGTTTACATACCTAACTTCACCTGATTCGCTATATTGCCCAATCATCTCCCAATATCATTGGTAGGAAGTGCCTCACACTTGACATAGCTGAACTCCACTCGTCAAGGCTTCTCATTATGGTTTCTAAAGTTACCTCCTGAAATTGGCCACTAGTGAGCACATGATCATTATCAGTATAAGAGTTTTGTAGAGATTGTTCAATTTTTTGGTTCGCATGATAAACCGACTTCAATAAGGGAGTCATTAAAAACCAAGAAGCATTAGATCTTTGTATACCGTCTCAGTAGTCTAAAGGTTAAGCACTCATTGCCAGACTTAAGGATCCTGGGTTTGATCCATAGTGGGGTTATGGATGCTCGCTGCTGAGGGCCCCGTACTTTATTACTTATCAGCTGTCCGGTTCTTCCTGGTTTTCAACAGCTGTATGATTAACGTCAATTCGTGTTGTAAACTAAAATTCAACGATATTCTCAAACCTTCTGTACTAATAATATTCTCTAGATTATGACACTTATACTCTATTTTGTCATTAATTAGATTTTAATAGCATTTTGTCTCCTTATTGGAATTGTTGCTTTGTCATTGAATTACTCTGACGTATGATCAGTTGGTCGTAAACTGAAACTTCCCTACATCTATTTCAGTTTAGCCGGCTAATTATTATTTCTCGTTAGTCTTTTAAATAATGTAGATTTAGGCCATATACATAAGCTTATGTGTACCCTTAGTAAAGGGGTTTAACTATCATATTACATAATACATTAGGTACTGTCCATTATTGTCGATATATTGGTTTTGTTTCTTCGATGAGAAGCTTTACCGTTTTCTTAAATTTAGCCACTGTCTTTCTCTTGTTCCGTTCAACTCGTTTGTGTTTTGAAGGAGAAGATAATCCATTTTTTTCTATTTTAATATGTGTTTACTCATCAGTGGAAAATGTTCGGAGAAATTTGTGTTTTTCTCACAATAACCTTATTGGAGAAATACTTTCTAAGCTGAAATTTTTCTTTAAAATTCAAAACCTTTTTATTTTTTCACGATACTTTTATAAAAATTATGTTTTTATTTTGCCAACTATTGACTGAATTTCTTGGATTCCAAACGTTATGATTTATTGATTATTAGTTAAATTGGATTCACGGAATGTATCTGCTTATTTGCTTTTTTATTGAGATCATGAACCGGTTACAGTTAGACAACCACCGGGAACACTAGGTCTTGGTGTAGTAGGACTCGGTTGTCTAACCTTCTACATCATTGGATCTCGGCCTAGTGTTTTGAAGACTAGGCATGCTCACTTGAGACGAAAGGTCTTGGGTTCGATCCGTGGTAGTAGAGTCATGAATGTATGCTTTCAAGCGGTCCTATACTAGGAAGAAACAGCTGTCCAGTGCTTCCAGGTTTTCAATGGTTGCCTAACTTAAATCGTCTTGTGATCCCAATAGAACTCAATAATCTCTACAATATCCGCATTTATTTTTGTTTGGTTTATTTAACTGCCATCTATTTACTTCATATTTATTCTGGTAGATTTGTTTAATTTATTCAATTAGTATCTTTTGGGAATATCTACTTTTTGATTTATTGTTTTATGTAAAATGGATTTAGATTCGGTTCGTGAATTATTCTTCATGATATTTTTATAGTTATTTATCTATTTATTCAACTCATTTGTCAGCTACACCTTTATGTACTTAACCTAAAGCTACACTCTGTGTGAGGGTTTTTATCCTATCCGGTTACCCACACCGAAGTAGGTGGGTAGTGATTAAAACCAACAACTCAGTAGCTGCAAGTCGAACACCCTAATCACTACCGAGCCATAACTTCATTATGAATTTGTTTGGAGTTGATTAACGAGAAAATATATAATCATCCTTAAAGTTCTATTGTGTGTATTTACTCACAAATTCATCAATGTTTTTGTAATGATTCAGTATTATTGTACCCTTATATGATTCCAAATAGTCTTGGAAATGTAAGTTATGAAATCGATAATTATTAATTCATAGCAATTATGTTAGTTGTTGTGACTCGTCGATTTTAGTCAAATCAGTAGTAGTAATAGTGTAGTGAGTGCTATTCATGCTGACAGATATAAGTAATACGTAGCCGTCATTGGAAATGGAATACCTGGCAGCAGAAGATTAAATTAAAGATAACAGAAAGGAGATTAAAGAGCAGTCAATAATAATTGTATAGGTAAAGGACAACGCAAAGAAGATGTAAGCCACTGTGCAATTTTGCATTATACCATAAATTGGTTTACCCTATAAGTCTTCGTTCGGTGCAGTAGTAGTATTAGTATTACAAAGAAAAAATTAAGAAATAGTAAAACAACTACACCAAGAAATAGACTAAAAATAATCCATTATTATCGTCATAATAATCAAGGAATATATGTTAGTCAAAATATCAACAAAATCTTCCCATTTCCATACGTTTTCAATCTACAGTTCAAAATGAATTATATTCGTTTATTTTCGATAGTTGTTCGGCAAACAAAAGAGGAACTGTACGGAAAACACCAGTTATTATTGAATAAGAACAGTCATATATTATTTGTGTGTATGTATAGCTTGAAATGAAATTCACTATTCGACTTTAATCACAGACTGACATCAGCTGTCAAGCCATTGATAACTGGTGACGATCAATCACGTCAGTTAGTCAGTCATAATCAATGTAGAGGCTGGAAAATAAGCATGCTTACCTGAGCCGCCATACCGGCTCAACACGATGAAATGAAATTAACAAGGTGATTAGCTTGGACGTCGAAATAAAATAGTGATAATAATGACTCGAAATATTAAACGTTGTGAATATATTTCGGAAGGACTGAATGAAAAGGTCTGTCCGAAGGAATACTGGCAATCAAGATCCAGAGTAAGACAAAAAGTGAGTGGATCTGCTCCATTGTGACAGACTACTAACCATATCTCCCAGTCTTCAATCACTAATAGCGTTTACTGCATAGATCCCAATTAGGAAGTTTACATTTAACAACATAACTCAGACGTACAGTCAGTTGTCCTTTGGTTTGTTGGCTATGATGTCACTCTATGGTAGTCACACTCTATCTCAAGTTAACTAAAATTAGAATTGCGGATAATTATGTTTCAACTTAGTTGCTTATCACTATATTACTGGTTGCCATATTTGTAGTTCCTGTATTCAACTTTTGATGAAATGATAAATCTCAAACGAGATCTAATCTTTCTTTTTTAATAAAATTTTCAGCTTATTTGTCGCTCCATATTTGTAAGAAACTATTCACAAATTGTAGCCTTTTTTGTAAAATCCTTTTAACTCTTCATGGTACAACTGTTCATATTTTCTTTGTTTAATCCTCTTATTTTTGATTATAGCCCTAGTCTCAGTTTATTTAATGCCTTCAGCCATTAATTTGTTCTTCATTGAACCTTTTATCATTTCCACGAAAAAATATTCAACGATATTCTCGAATTGTTCAGTCTTCAGATAATTAAAATAACCCATAGTGTCGCTGAATAAGAAACAGAATTCAGCGAGGAAAATTTTCTTTTCAACGAAATCTGTACATTCGTATATATAGTTATATGGAAAATAGATGTCTATAGGAGGATACAAAAGATTGCATCATACAAATGGATTCGAGAGTAAATAACAAATGAGGTTACGTTCTAATCAAGGAGTAAGGAAGAAAATCGTTTATGGATCAGATAATAGTCCAATTGACAAATATTAAGAAAAGCGACAAACACAAAGGTCATAATAATAGACTGAATAATAATCAAATATTGGGTTTAGGTAAACCATATGGATTCGAGAGAACTGAACCCGAAGGTTTTAGTATATTAAACTTTTCATTGTTAATGACGTTCGTTTTAAGAAGCTTTAATAGATTGGACTTCACTCTGGATTCCAATTTTCTAACATTAATATTAGATGAAGCGTCCTGCAAGAATTTACTCTGATCACCCAGTATAAATAACATTTTTCTTTATAGTCACATTTATTGATAACGACCACCCGTGAACCTTTGTCAGGTCTGAGGATCACAATATCTGATCTACTCTAGAGGTTTTTTAATGCGGCGAAATGTTTAGAAGTTAAAATACTCCTTTGTCTGATTTGAGAACTGTGAAAGTGGTAGGCAACGTCAACCAATTTTTCCTATCTAGGGTGGTTGGGACAAGAGGGTTCAACTGATCATAGAGATTTTCAAATTGAGTATCTATCGACAGATCAGAAATCTTGGTATGTGCAACGAAGAAATTAAATCCGAGTGATAGGGCTTCCTTCTCAAATACAGAAAGCCTAACATTTGATAAATGTGATACATATTTATCAGGGTTAAATTGAAATGAATTTCCATCATTATCATCCATAAGAGATTTACTCAGCTTTTGTTTGGTAGTATAATTTGTTTTAGCAACCACTGTACTGCAAAAGTTCATGAATTTAATATGACATATATAAGAGAGATATTCGATAATACGCATGATGCCTGAGTATGAAGTTCAATTAGTTTATTTATCATATCATTGCATTTTTCTTTATGAGATTTCGCAAGCCGCAAAAGATTAGAAACATTTGGATGCAACTTATTGGATCGTAAGGATTTATAAAACTGTCTTGGAAATGTGTGTGTAATAATGCAGGTCTTGTAAAACTCCAGTTTTACCTTTTCAGATGCAATTTTGCACTTCAGACTAGCAAGTTCATCTAACCGTTTGATGCAAGACGAAGGAGTCTTCTTTTCAAGAATTTAAAGCAATTAGTTCCTTTTATAAATTTCGATAGAACAATGAGAAGACGGAGTTTATCTGAAAAATGTGATGTATTTGAGCTATACATTTCGAACAATCTGGTCACACATATACTTGTCAAGGCATTTTTATATGAAAATTAATAAAGGTCAATTAAATGAAAGTTCAAGTAAATTAACAAAGGTGAGAGAAAGAATAAAAATTGTCGCGTTATCCTAGGCCATAGAATGACTTAAGGATTACCAAGGTAAATTCAAGGTTACGACGGTGTAGCTATGGGTAGCCCTTTGGGGCCTCTTTTAGCTGATGTTTCCATGTCATATGTGGAAAATATGACGAGCGAGCTTATTAGTGAGGCAACTCTATATAGAAGATACATGGACGATATTCTAATTATGTGATAACGATTTTGATGTTAACCGATTATTGGATTAACTCAATGGTGTTCAAGATGATATTGTGATGACATATGAATCAGAAAGTAATGACCAATTGGCCTTTTTAGACATACTTTTTAAGTAGAAGGGATGATGGAACTATTAGACATTCAGTGTATAGGAAACCGACTTGGACGGGACAATACTTAAATTTCCATAAGCTCGCTCGTCATATTTTCCACATATGACATGGAAACATCAGCTAAAAGAGGCCCCAAAGGGCTACCCATAGCTACACCGTCGTAACCTTGAATTTACCTTGGTAATCCTTAAGTCATTCTATGGCCTAGGATAACGCGACAATTTTTATTCTTTCTCTCACCTTTGTTAATTTACTTGAACTTTCATTTAATTGACCTTTATTAATTTTCATATAAAAATGCCTTGACAAGTATATGTGTGACCAGATTGTTCGAAATGTATAGCTCAAATACATCACATTTTTCAGATAAACTCCGTCTTCTCATTGTTCTATCGAAATTTATAAAAGGAACTAATTGCTTTAAATTCTTGAAAAGAAGACTCCCTTCGTCTTGCATCAAACGGTTAGATGAACTTGCTAGTCTGAAGTGCAAAATTGCATCTGAAAAGGTAAAACTGGAGTTTTACAAGACCTGCATTATTACACACACATTTCCAAGACAGTTTTATAAATCCTTACGATCCAATAAGTTGCATCCAAATGTTTCTAATCTTTTGCGGCTTGCGAAATCTCATAAAGAAAAATGCAATGATATGATAAATAAACTAATTGAACTTCATACTCAGGCATCATGCGTATTATCGAATATCTCTCTTATATATGTCATATTAAATTCATGAACTTTTGCAGTACAGTGGTTGCTAAAACAAATTATACTACCAAACAAAAGCTGAGTAAATCTCTTATGGATGATAATGATGGAAATTCATTTCAATTTAACCCTGATAAATATGTATCACATTTATCAAATGTTAGGCTTTCTGTATTTGAGAAGGAAGCCCTATCACTCGGATTTAATTTCTTCGTTGCACATACCAAGATTTCTGATCTGTCGATAGATACTCAATTTGAAAATCTCTATGATCAGTTGAACCCTCTTGTCCCAACCACCCTAGATAGGAAAAATTGGTTGACGTTGCCTACCACTTTCACAGTTCTCAAATCAGACAAAGGAGTATTTTAACTTCTAAACATTTCGCCGCATTAAAAAACCTCTAGAGTAGATCAGATATTGTGATCCTCAGACCTGACAAAGGTTCACGGGTGGTCGTTATCAATAAATGTGACTATAAAGAAAAATGTTATTTATACTGGGTGATCAGAGTAAATTCTTGCAGGACGCTTCATCTAATATTAATGTTAGAAAATTGGAATCCAGAGTGAAGTCCAATCTATTAAAGCTTCTTAAAATGAACGTCATGAACAATGGAGAGTATAATTTTAAAAAAGTGCAGAAAAACATGCAAGGAAAAACAACCAGAAACATATTCTTTAAGGTAATTAGGGCCAAGGAGGGATGAGAGGTTGGACGAATCGTTTCTGCACGCAAAGTTCTGGTTTGAGTTCGTGGATTGCCGATGCTTCAGCAGTGTATAGAATATTGATTCGACACCCCTTCGATCCAGGTCTTTTGACTCAGTAGTTTAAAAGAATAATCTTTCGGAGCGTTTTGTCCACAATTAATTGGAATGCTGGTGTATAGAACCAGTGATTGTCTTACATTCTTCTTTTAAAAGCCAAGCCGGATAGTGTCCTGAGATGCGTTTGGAAAGTGATCGCATTGTACGGCCTATATAGCGAGCCCCACATGAGCACGTAAATTTATAAATAAACATAGGTGTGGCCCAATGCGGAAGTTTATCTTTAACACATTCAGGAATGGTTGGACAGCTTGAGAAAACAATGCGGAGCTTGGATGTGTAGAAAGTTTTATTCAATTATTTTGAAATCCGTTTGTTTAAGATTTTAGCAGCCGTGTCTCCTTTAAATTCCATATTCATAAACAGGGTTTTCTTCTGTACTGTCGATGGTTTTTCATGGTGAAGTCTAGGTGTTAAGTTGCTATATACGAATCTAGGTGGATAACCGTTTCTGATGAGAGTTTGTTGAAGATGAGATAGTTCCCCATCTATTGTGTCAGTGGAACAGACTCGTTTGATCGTAGAGGATAAAGAGTGAATTAAATTCCTCTTTCTACTCAATGGGACTCTACTATGGAAATTCTTGTATTGTCCATTCCAATTAGGTTTTCTATATATAGATATTTGTAGGAAACCGTTTGGCATTCTTTTCAATCGGACATCAAGAAAATGAAATTCATTGTTTGCCTCTGCTTCTAAGGTAAATTGAATTGAGGGGTGACAATTATTGAAACTACTCAAAATTTCGTTTAGGTCCATGTCTTCTTCACAAATAATAAAAGTATCATCCATATATCTCTTATATAAATGAAATCTCTCAATTATCTGAAGAAGTAGAGAATTTTCCAGATTGGTCATGAAACAATCAGCCAAGAGAGAATCCAATGGAGAACCCATTGAAACTCCATCTTTTTGTCTTTAGAAATCATCATTAAATCTAAATTGCACGTTGAGCGTACATCGTAGAAGTAGTTCTTTTAAATACTGTTTTAAGATACACATATCAAGTTTAAGTAAATAATTTCATCGAAAAGAAAATTCTCTTCACTGAACTCTATTTTTCTTATTCCATATTCACAATCTATATCTTAACTAATAGAATTATCATTATTCCTTTCAAATCAATTATTTACATGAACAGTTTCCATGTTGTATGTAATTTAGAAAATAGTTAATAATTTACTTTTCTACCCTTCAATTTATTTTGTTTTGTATGGTAAAATGCCAAGTCATGGAATTTTCAAATGATCATCCATATACGTGTAGATTTTATTCAATAAATTTCATTATAAAACTTTATCATGTGTTTATGATAATAGAAAAAAAAGAAGTTTTGCAGTAACGATAATAGTAATAGAATTGTACAGATACATACAATATTTTTCTTCTTTTCTTTTGTATCATCCTATTTCGAATGATAAAAGTGTATTACCCTTAGTCCATATGATGGAAAATTGTCCGTTTTCTAGATTATCACTTTATTTATTTATCGTTATTATTATTATTATTATTATTATTATTATCGTCGTCACCATCATCATTTCTATCAAGTTTTCTTTTCGAACTTCATTGAACTATCACGCTTTTTGGGTTTTAATTAGGATCATGAACCGATCAATGTTAGGTCAGTAATGAAAACCTGGAAAAACTGGATGGCCGTTTCGTCCTAACATAGGACTCCTTGGTAGTGGCTTGTAGAGTCCAGTCTGTTGATTATGAGACAGTTATCTAACCCAGACAATAGATGAAAGGTTGCGCAAGGCCATGGATCAACCGAAGTTAGATATTAACACCGTTGGATGCCGGCTCGGTGGTCTAGAGTTTAACCGTTTACATGTGAAACCAAAGGTCCTGGGTTCGAGTCCCATATGCGGGATTGTGGATGCGCAATGCTGACAAGTCTCATACTAGAACGAAACGGCCGTTAAACAGTGCTTCCAGGTTTTCAATGGTGGTCTAGCTTAAATTGACTCATGAATTCAACCATGAAAATTACTCAAGTCTCCACAAATTCCAATTCTGATAATAACCCCAGTGTTGATGTACATATTGAGATACAAACTCGATATCTATTGTTTCAAACATCAACTTGTTATCCACTGATTTATTGAGTTCCAACATAACCATTAATTGTTTGCAGTTGATGGCTTAGGTTGTAATGAATTATTATTTCTAAATGTATAAAAATGTCACAAAATTGTCCTTTAAACTGAATTTCATTTATCATGGCAGGAATATAATTCATAGACGAACCGATCTGGTTTAAGATAGCAAGTATTTGATTCTGGCGCGAAATTCATGCATCAATATGGCTAAATAGCATTTTAACATTATAACTGATGTCAGTTCGTGATTAAAACTCTAACTTTACTTCTTGACCCTAATGTCCAACTGTAAATCTTAATCCTGATTTCTCACAATACTTTATAAGCCTAGTTTAACCCTAGTAAGTAGGTCGACATTCTCAATATCACTTAAGCATCTCTCAAATGTTGTCCACAAGTTATAGTTTTACCCTTATTACCACCAGTATAGATGGATAAGTGTTACAATATTTCAGAAGAATAGTATGTATGTATGACCCGACCGTTGTTGCTACCTTGACGTGGTGGTCGGGCTTGCCTATCGTGATAAAGCAACCGAGCTATACTGGCTGGAACAACCGTTCCTCAAGGTCCTACCATGTCAGACAGGTTGGTTGATGAGCGGTAAGACTAAAAGCAACAAACCTAAGGTCCGAAGGTGAAGTCGTACTGCTGACAGCAGTAAGGTGTTTCCTCCAGACAACCAGCATGACAGCGATGCTGCCTTCCCACAAGGAGGGGTGGGGTTAGAAAAAGTCGACCCTAAAGATGCACACCCCGCCTTATCCCACGGATATCCGTCTCCGGCTGTAAGGTCTCAACAAGTACGGAGCTAACACAAAAACTACCCATAAAAAGGTCGTGTGTGACCGACCTCAAGCAGTTGTCCCTTGGGCACTGCGGTCACGCTCTCAGGTCACTAAGACCACCTCTAATCCAATTTCCTTTTCAGGTACCTCCAGAAGAACCCTTTCACGGTGTGGGCAACCGGGAAGTGATAACCGCCCTCATACCTCTAACAGCACTCAAGACCTGACTGACTGTATGTATAAAGGTTTAAAATTAAGTTAGAATGTGCATGTATCTGCCCTCTCCAGTATTGGGATTGATTCTAAATAAGACGTTATTCAATCATTGTTTTTAATCGTATGTTCATTACAATTGGGGAGTTTCTCATCTTAGATTCAACTTTAATTCAACAATTACTAACTACATTCAAGTATGTCAATAGATTCATAGTTCACTTCATTTCAAAGCGGATAACTGAACTCACAGAACTACTGCCTATCTTTTTTGTCAATGATCATAAATTGTCTAACTGGCAACATCTCAAACTGTAAAGTTGAATATCACCTGTTTGGGTCATACAATAGATACCAATTCCCGAAAAATTACAAGTACACTTTACTAACAAATGTAAAACAGCAAAAAATACTAGGTTCAGGATTTCTTGTCCATTACCTCCAACTACCTAACATTAAAACAGTGCCAAGTCCTTTAGATAAATTACAAATTATTCGATAAAATTCAACCAGTACTAAGGGTCTAGACAAACAAAGCAACAAATGCTACTTAGTTACTGATCAGTATAAGTATTTCATGCGTTGTGAACAAATTTCAGCTATTAAACTAATGCTTAATATATGATACGCAATAAACTGACTGGGTCAGTAGTTAACACCTAATCGTTAAATCGAGTTGTTTGTGACGTAATATTTATAAACATTGAAGAGAAAAAAATCATTTCATTTCGAGCATAAACAATTGTAGACTACGAGTTACGCTAATACGCTAATAAACTTAATGATCTAATTATTGGTGCTAATCAATTGAATTTTTCATTAAATGTTCACATTATTATTATCGTTAAACTGTCAATTATTGGTTTTTATTTGTATATTATTTAGTCTAATATTATGATTGTTATTTTCTTTCCCAAAATAAATTTCTTCATTTTATCTACTGAATTATTTACGTAAATCTAACAATGATGATGATTATTGGCGATGATGATTGTCGTCAATATACGGATGAATAGTATACGAAAAGTATGAAGATATTATAATGGCTATCAAGATTTCTCCCGCTTCATATCCTTTTCATGTGATTTTTGATAATAAAGTGTTGATGTTATTATAATTATTTTCTTTGTGTTTTGTTTGTTTGTGTATGATTGACTAGCTGGTTATATTGTAAACATTTTTCAAAGCAATAGATTTAGAAAAAGTGTTATTTAAAATCAGTTTATATCCTTGGAATATATTTCATCTTGTTTCGAACTTGTTAGTCTAGTGTAACTCCATTTTCGTGTTGATACTTACATTGTGATTCGCGAATCCTTTATCTAAACACATCAAAATTCAATGCCTTGCCCATTAAGCCAATGAGTTCAAATCATTAGTAATTAGAGGAGTTTCCATTGCATACTCTCATAATTTGAGCAATAGTTACAGACGCTGACATCTTTAAATAGCCATTTTATCATAATATTAAACTTTTCATTAGTAGTTTATAAGCTTGACTTTTAAATAAAATCAAATTTAAGACATTAACATCCGTCGAACACCAACTCAGATTTCGTCAATCAGGCATAACAAAGTTCGATCAAGTTACGTGATATTTAAGTGGTTTTTCGATATAATTATCTTTCTCTAAACACCATGTTATTACAGGTTTCTAAATTCATAGCCTGCTGTTGGATCTTGCGACAGTTTATTTTATTGGAATGATTTACATATAAGTGCTAAACGGTTATCATTTCTGAATAAATAATATGTTTACAAACAACTCATTAAAATCAATAATTAGTCGATTTGAAGAAATTAAAATGATAAATTATTGGATTAAGTACTCAGATTTCAACTGATAAGTTACAGGTTCAAACCTAGTCCGAGCTTTTTTTCTTTAGACAGTGAACCTGGAACAATACCCTTCACACACACACACGTAAACGATATAGGTCAAAGTACGTAAATCTGTCCTCAATAAATGGAGTATACATTATAATATAGAATGTCAATAAATTGCCTCAACTATATACCCTTTGAAATAGCCATGATATAAGTCAAACAGTCAGACTGTAGAACCTGTTGGTTATGTACACCGGTTCAAGTTGCCATACACCATTAGCACAGAGGTCATATTGTCGGTCCAAATCTCAGAATAGTAGAGGCAGTATCAGTGGCAATAAGAAAGACTAGGCATCGAAGATACAACTCGAAAAGAAAATATAAATTAGTGAAACAAAAACAAGAAGAAAGTTGTGAGGATTTTAGAATGTCAGAATTCGGGGAAGATAACGAGTGAATACACCTGAGCCAATGCAAACAGTTTGGAGCTACGTCATTCAAAGTCTCTAACCATTGGTTACGATAATCATACGGACCCTAAGCAAGTAGTCTGTACCTTCTACCATTGCTGAGTTCAATTTTCAGTGACTTCATAAATCGATGCCATGTTCCAGTTTATCCGCCAAAATATATAGAATTGATATTAGAATAAACAGTGAATTAATGCACGATCTTGAGATGGTGATCGTACTCACATATTAAGATGACCCAATCGAGCTGTATTAGTTGCAACATTTGTTTCGTTAGGTCCTACCATGCAAGACAAGTTGGTTGGAGAACAGTATGACTGAAAGTATTAATTTAAGGTGTGTGGGAAAGGTCGTGCTCCCGACTGTGTATGGGCGTGAGTGTATGTTGTTTCCCTCCAACATCTTACGTCAGCTACAATGCTGTTTTCTCATTGCAGAACGTAAGGATTAGAAAAGAATGACCCTAATAACTGTCCCATAGATTTCTGTCATCGCCAATAAGTCGTTTAAGGTGTAGATTTGATACGTTACGAGCTACTCACAGAAATGGTTTGTATGATTGGCCTCAAATAGCTGTTCGTAGATCTCTACAATCATGCTATCAGGTCTTCAACACCACTTCTGGTCTAGATTTTTTCCAGAAAATTCAATAAAAGTTATCCCTTTACGGTTTGAGTGTAACCCAGTCGTTGCCTTAAACAAGATTAAGAAATTGATGAAAACTACTTGGGAAATAAGAACATACAAAAAACTCAGTTAATCCGAAATGTAGTTGTCAGTTTTCTTAAAAAAATGTTTCGGTATTCAAAGTACGACAAACAGTAAGTCCTTATATTTGCTTCAAGCAACGATTGCCTTATCAATTATAAATTTAAACCAGTAATCAGCCTCATTGAAACACATCTTAAATTTATTTTAAACTTCTCTAAATCAGATTAAAGCAGAATATCAGAATGGGTTTTATGGAGATTTTAAAAATTTCACTGTTTGAAATCATGAGTCAATTGAACCTAGACCACCAGTGAGCTGAAGACAATGGTGTACGGTAGCGCAACTTCGTGGATTGGTTGAAGTTAAACATTAACACCGTTGGATGCCGGCTTAGTGGTCTAGTTGGTTAAGCACCTGGCGCGAAACTGATAGGTCCTGGTTTCGAGTCTCGCGGGGTGCGGGATCGTGGATGCGCACTGCTGAGGAGTCCCATACTAGGACGGAACGGCCGTCCAGTGCTTCCAGGTTTTCCATGGTGGTCTAGTTTCAATTGACTCATGATTTCAATCAGTAAAACAGAATAGTTTTTCGTCTCTTATTAATTCTCTTTAAATCCCAGTTGATTTACTGATAAGAATTGACTTCGAATTAATAATGAATATTTTTCACAGATTGATTTATCAACATTCACTAAATCTTTTCTCAGTTTCTTATATAAATATTTATTGATTAGCTATAAAATACCTTAATTAAATCATCTTATCTTTATCATCATTATAATTACTAATGGATCGAATATATCAATCGACTGGGCTTTTTCTTTCTGATTTGCTATTGTCGATTTTCATCATACACAATAATTGATATATTGATCACTTTCTCTGCAATGTGGACAGTATTCGGTTTATCAGGTTATCATACATCATTAGTATGTCGAGGATTTTCAACTCATGAAGATGTAAGTTGATTTTTATATAACTAAAACGTTTTATATATTTTATGAGTGTATTTTTGTCAGTTTCAAGATAGTATGTTGTTGGCTTGGAATAATTAACTGTGAATCGGATGTATGATGATGATGGTAATACATTTATATATCTAAATTTATTATTGAGTTCTAATTCATATCACCTGTCTAGTCTTTCGATTTTTGGATTGTATATTATACTGATTTAATTAGAGATAGGGAGAAAGAGATAACTATGCCGTTAAACGAATAGAGTCAATAAGAACTCAATGTTTTTACTACTTGAGAAGATCTTGATACAAAACCTTAAAATTATTTCGCTGAGTCAACTGGGATTTATGATTCTTTGTACATGATGTTCAAGCTGTGTCATTCATGCAGTCAATAAGTTATAAACACCTTAGAACTTAACATAAATGTGTATCAGCTCAAGTTCTCATACTGCGTTAATAGGTGAATTTATCAAGTTGAATATCGAAGTAGTAGTAGTGAAAGTATCAGTTATATTAAAAACTATTAGTCATGAAAGTATAATTTAAGAAGAAAGAGTTAGTTTGCAGAATAACAATCATGAAATATTAAAACACAGGATCTAGTGGTAGACAAATAATGGAAATATATGCTCAATTACGACCTATTCTGAGTCACGTCACTCAATGTATCTAACCTGTAATTGAAACTTGTATGTATTTTGACGAGATAGTATTAACCTACCAGTGTAACTCAGACTAATTAGTTCATGCACTTCTCTCACGTCTTGATTACCAGCTAATTTATTTTTTACAAATTTAATTCGTTCATTGCATTATATATCCAAAAAAACTATTTTGATCTAGGTAATCAGTTCTTATCACTTCCGACAAGCATTTGGTTATACTGACGTGTATATGATTACTAATTTGAAGCTAAAATTTGTTTTCATTATCAACTGACGATATAATAAGGTATCTCTATGGACAGTTGTTTTGTTATTTCAATTAACCAATAAACAGCTCACTGAGACACGGAATCGAACTCAGACGGTAGGACGTAGAAACCTACCAGTTACCAATGAGATCGATTCTGAGCCATGTCATCCAATATCCGCCAGCCTTTTGTTACAGTAATCGTGCGGACTTCTACCTGGTAATCTGTATATACTAACATTACTCAGTTCGACTGTCAGTAACTTCATGGACTAATACGACATTTTGGTTTGGTCATTAGTATCTTTCTTTCAACCTACTCCTACACACCAACAAACATTACGTGTTTCCATACTTTGTAGTTGAGCATATTTAATACATAATACAGCTATCTCAGTCAATGGATATGAACGTTCCATCATCAATCTACTCACGATCTTTAAGAAAAAGAGAGTTCAGCAGCACACTAATTTCCATAGTTGGGTCCCACTGAATAGAAAGAGGAATTTAATTCACTCTTTATCCTCTACGATCAAGCGAATCTGTTCCACCGACGCAACAGTTGGGGAACTATCTCATCTTCGACAAACTCTCATCAGAAACGGTTATCCACCTAGATTCGTATATAGCAACTTAACACCTAGACTTCACCATGAAAAACCATCGACAGTACAGAAGAAAACCCTGTTTATGAATATGGAATTTAAAGGAGACACGGCTGCTAAAATCTTAAACAAACGGATTTCAAAATAATTGAATAAAACTTTCTACATATCCAAGCTCCGAATCGTTTTCTCAAGCCGTCCGACCATTCCTGGATATGTTAAAGATAAACTTTCGCTTTGGGCTACATCAATGTGTATCTATAAATTTACGTGCTCATTTGGGGCACGATACATAGGCCGTACAATGCGATCACTTTCCAAACGCACTACAGAACACTATGCGACTTGGCTTGTAAAAGGAGAATGTACAACAATTACTAGTTCTATACAGGAGCATTTAATCAATTTTGGACACACCGCTCCCAAGTATTCTTTTTTTAAAGTGATCTATAGAGTCAAAGGGATTGGATCGAAGGGGTGTCGAATCAGTATTCTATGCACTACTGAGGCATTGGCAATTCACGAACTCAAGCCTGAACTTTACATGAAGAAACGAATCGCCCAACCTCTCATCCTTCCTTGGCCCTAATTCCCTTAATGGATATGTTTCTGGTTGATTTATCTTGCATGTTTTTCTGCACTTTTATTTGATTATTATTGATTTTTTCAATTTTTCTTAAAATTATTGTTTTGTAATTCAATTGATAATGTTTTACTTGAATCTTCCCATTGATGTTTTTGGACTGAAATTGATCAGTCTCTTATTGACATATGTGCATACTGTGCGTATGCCTCGATATTGCCTTAATTTTAAACTCTAATTAGTGATTATCATTACCTTATACAAGTTTTCTTGATTATTATTCAGTCGATTATTATGACCTTTGTTGTTTTGTCGCTTTTCTTCATATTTGTCAATTGGATTATTATCTGACCCATAAACGATTTTCATCCTTACCCCTTGATTAGAACGTGCCCTCATTTGTTATTTAGTCTCGAATCCATTTGTATGATGCAATCTTTTGTATCCTCCTATAGACATCTATTTTCCATATAACTATATATACGAATGTACAGATTTCGTTGAAAAGAGAATTTTCTTGAACAAATATTGGTGCACTGCACCAATATTTGTTCTTGCTTTATTTAAATTCATAAAGGGAACCAATTGCATAGAATTTTCTTGGCTGAATTTTCTTTCTCTTATTCAGCGACACTATGGGTTATTTTAATTATCACCATCTTTACCTAATAGTGTTATGTTAGCACATTGGGTTATCATAAATACATTTTTATCCTTATAGCCATGGTAATTAACGAGTCGTTATTTCATATTATTCTTTTTAATGAATGAGTTTTTATTGTTTGCAAATGCTTTTAAAAACATTTTCACCAATGAATAGCATCATTAATGTGTTCATTCTTCTCTTCACAATCTATGCAAAGTTTACACTCAATATGTTTGTTTTAATCCGTGAAGAAGGTGACATCAAGTTTTAAGCTCTTATCAAAGTTTATTGTTTCGCTTATCAATTGAATGTCACAGAATAATATTAAATATTATCATGTGGACCTTATGCTTCATTTTGAGTTTATTATTTTAAAGGTTAAATAAAAGAAAAGATATGTTAGTTGACAAATCAATATGATGATAAGCAGTGAAATAACAAATCTAGTTGATATTCTTACACTCTTCTCACTTTAAACATATTGATCGTTGATTTGCAAAAAAAGCAAGATAGAAACTCTATACAAAAGTATTTAACATTCTGATTTTATCGAAGGAAAATTAGGTTACAGTTAAATCATTATCTGATTTACATGGTAACATATAAATATACAGTGATGTGGCCCAATCTGTATTTATAAATTTACTTGCTCTTGTGTAGTAGGTTATTTAGGCTACATAAAGCATAGGCTTTCTGAACATTATTTCGCGTGACTTTCGAAAGATGAACTTTAAGTCAATCAATAGTTCAAGACTAGAACATATTGTGAATTCTAGTCGTTTGGTTCCATCTGATGATACCTAAATGATTAGTTAAACGTGCTTGATTTTCAATATATGTCGCGCCTAGTTCCAAGGTTACAACATCATTCATGATATAATTTCCCTAAACATATATATCATTTTGTACTAATAGTGATAATTACTTCATTGATATTGAATATGCAGATTTCGTAATCAGAGATTATGTTTAGTAGACTTTTGAGCATTAATTCCTGTTAAACTTAGAAAAAATTGGATTTAAGATTAAAATTGTATCTGATTAGTGGACTTTAAAAGTTAACCATTTATGGATATTGATATAATCAACTATGGTAGGAACTGTTACTACGTGTTGAGTTGGAGCCGTACTAAGTTCTTGACTGATGTCCATTATCTTTTGAACGATCTAGTGCAAACTAATTGATTTATCTGTGCTTGAATCTTGATGTAAGCTACTTAGTATCAAAGTTGGCAAATAAAACGGGCTTTAAAGTTGAGGACTTGTAATTTATGTGTGGGAATAGATTTGGCGCTTTGAAAATAAAAAAAGAACACATCTCACGTTTAAACAATCATCATATAATCTTACTGATACAATGATATCAGATTTTATCTTTCTGTATAATAATAAGTATGATTAGCTCATTTGGACTAAAAGTTCACGATAATTTTATGGTTAAATGGAGTCACTTTAGTTGCAACTTTCTAAATCTTTGTTGTTAGTCTAAAATCTTTATAAAGACAAAAGTTGGTCCCTTATGTACAGCACTCCACTTTTTGGCGAACAAATATGATGTATAGTGTTATAAGTGCCTTGAAATACGGCTATCTAAATTTCCGTATTACATTGCATTTTATACCGTGTTTGGCGGTTTTCAAATTCTGTCCTGTAGTAGCCACAGATGTTGCTGCATTGTGGATGCTTAAGTTTATTTCCAGCAGTGTAAATTAAACTGGCTCCATAGTTATTGCTTTTTAAAAAACATTTTAAAAAACGTTGGTAATTTATGATGGGGCATTTCCTAGACTACGTAGTTCTGTCCATGATATGGATAGATGGGTAACTTGTGTATAACTATTAAAATATTCTCAAACCATGTCTATGAAGATTTCTGCCTCAATAAAGCCATTATACTGAAAACACTGCACATATAAATGTCTGAATATTTGCTTTTCGAACATTTTGTGTAAATGTGAGAAATGTAGTTTACGAAAGCAACGTGAATGTAAGGGATAGGTAACGTGTAATCACTTACCAAGTAGTTGTCTATATGCAAGAATGGGAGTATTTTTTCTTCCGACGAGACAATAAGGTTGAGTAATAAAAAGGGTGGTCTTGAATCATATTTATTTGCATCCTTTACATGGTTTATGAAAGCAGATGTAAAAAGTGTCGACTAAATCATGCTTGGATGACTTTTCCCATAAACTCATCTCTGAATTTCAATGTACACAGTTTGTAATTTGTAGTCTTCTCTAACTGAACATTTATCGTTTGGCAATCGGTTGAAAGTGCTTATTTTGTTGTATCACCGCGGTCGCACTAGACTAACTAGATGTTGTTGGACGAAACCGAATGTATAAAAATAGTACTATACTAAGTTATTAACACAAGTGTCGAAGTACTGTTCATGTATGTTGGGACCACTAAGTGAGTAACGTTGAAGTTAGATTCGGGTGAATTGACAGAACTAGTATATCGATTATGATATTTGGGATCTTTATCGGCTGAAATAGTTGGGGTATTTATTTCGTATACTCAACCACCCCTCACCTCGACCCGCAATGTTAACTAGCTCAGGAGTTGTGCAGCCGAACCAAGACATGTCTGCACTTTGGGAAGCTATTGACTGTTGGTTTAAACCATGTTAGTGGGTGCAGAATATCTGATCGGAGTTTGATCGATTACTTATACCATCTTTTGAAGGCGTTAGATGATATGGCTCAGAATCAGTCTCAATAACACAGATGCATTCACTTTGTCTTTCCTTTGATCCCGAGTATCCAAACGTTTTATCCCACAACTTGATTTCATTTGTCACACTGAATTTCCTTAATCACAATTTTTCTACCAGTTCTGAACGAAACCAAAAATGTCATTCTCTATCATCACTCACCCTCTTGTTCTTGTACACTTCCGTTTCATGACAATTGGTCTTTAATATGCTTGAATCACTTAGATTTTAGATAGATAAATAAAACCAGCATTTATTGATCTGGTCAATAAATTGCTCATCACGTATAAACCTCTTTTTGTGGGATTGTTTGATATTACTATGCATACTCATGAATGATTTGGTTTGATGCACATATATATAGTTGTCTATGTTACATTATCATAAATATTCTTTTCGGAGAATCCTCATCTTTTTATCAAGATAATAAATAGATTCAATGTATGGTAACTTTTTCTATAAGTAACACCGAATAGATTAGTCATAGTATATTTTTCTGAGTGATTTTACCTGCCACATGAATCGCATAAAAGTTTCTAAATATGCTTAGAAATTTTGAAGTAAAAATGGAGAGTAGCTTACAATAAATCCATGATACACGTCCCGTCCTATTTGTGACTCGTCAACTGGATATATCTGCATTATTCCATTGTTGTTCACATTACCACTTGAACCCAGTACCCTTCACTTCAAACCTATCAACTCGCAATACACTGTACTGTTCAGTTCAGATAACCTCTGGCCTGGACAACTGGGACGAATTCTGTCCATTTTTACTGGAATTATTTTGATTTCATGGGCATATTGAGACAGTCAGCTCACAATGCGCATATAGCAAAAAGATTGATGTTAATATCAACGGATGAAAGGTATTAAACATTACAAATAAATGATGCTTAAAAACAAATGTTGTTGAATAGACCTGATAGATTGATATGAAGTTTAACAAAGTCTAAATCTTCATGAACATATCGATTGGTATAGTTCTAAGCAACAATAATTAACTGATGAACTGCTGGTGATATGACTCTATCCAATCGTAGTGTGATAAATGAATATAAAGATTGATCGATTATCGACAAAATGTTATCACATATGATGAAAGTAAAACTAACTGCACTGTCAATAATATATGTGAATCTATAAATATTTGATCACTGAGTAGTGACCATTGTCATGTTTGTTTAGTCTTTCATACTGTTCAAATTTGACCGATCAATCGATAATTCGGTCACTAATCCAAGTGACTCGATATTGGCTACACTATGTTGAATTATTAGGTGATTGTAAGTAGTCCATTCGAAGGTAATTGATGCAAATTCGAACCACATAGGTAGCACCAGTTCCTTCAGGATTACAGATGCGCGTTAATAATTAATCCTCAAGCGCAAGAAGTCTAGATTAAGTAACGTTTCTTACTGACTACTACTAACCACCTTATTTATGTGTGTAGTTATTTATTTCTACAAATATATATTCTCTTTTATATAATAACTAATAATGAAACACGAGGTGCCCATTTCATCATTGTTTAAACTTATCAAATAAATCTGTATCTCACTGTTTTTATTCACATTGAAATTACTGCCCAGTATTCATTTTGTTAAATAACAGATTACTTGTTGGCATAGTATGTCCAGCTGACGGAACTATTATCTTGTATTCCATCGTTATAAACTATCTCAAATATAATCAACTTGTAAACAGCCAACTTCCAAACATCTATTCAGTTTGTCGTTTTGTCAATGGAGATTGATCACATTAAATCGTCAGTATATCAACACTAACTTCCTGACCTTCAGATCCTAACGTATTTGTGTAGATTTTTTGTTGTTATGATAAATCATTCCTTTACAAAACTTACATTTTGATCGGCTAGAAATTATTTCTTTTTTTTTACTTGTTCAAAGTCTTTTCATGTATCATTCAAAGTCATCACGTAAAGCGCACTTTTACTGAATCTCCGATCTTTTTGCCTTTTTGAATATTTCTGGTTTTTCTTGAAAATATTTCTAGTTTATTTTCTGTATAAATATATGATCACATATATTTCTTTTTATTCTACTTATCTATTAGATACGTCATTTCCCACGTATTGTAAAACAAGCTGGTCATAAAAATCCTTATTCACATAAAAATATGTTCTACAATTATGTTTATACACTTTGTGGTCCACAAATGCCTAGGTTAGTGAATTGATGAGAATAGTATGTTATTATTGTTAACATTATGTTTATTTCTGTATAATATTAACCTTAATAGTGATGTTTCCTCTGAACTGAATGATTTAATTGTTTACCTCTAATTATTAATATTTAATTAAGTACTCCACATGTAGTTTATTTCATTTTTTTTTCATTCTGTTGCATAAGAAACTAGAAATGAGTTGTGGTAGATAGGGGAAACCGATTATTGAAGAGACTAAATGATACTTGATTTAATGAATTGTTGTAGTTACGTATAATAGTAATAATAATAACGATTCGAACCACATACACTTCAACAATTTAGCTTGACATGCTTCCCATCTTTCCATCCAATTTTCTATCTTAGACAGTATATCAGTGTATTGCAGCTATTTCTAGTAGCAGTACTAGTGTTCCAAATAGTTATCTATCTGATGAACTAAAAACTTAACATTAGTTGTTAATTGCTTATCACATAATACTTATTACATGTTAAATATGATTTAAATATTGGTAGCGCTATTTATTGAAACAGTCATCTAATCATTTCAAAGTCCACCAACGTGTATAAATAATTGTTCGCATCATTTGTTTTTCAATATTTTGAAGGATTTAATGTTTAAACTTAACGATTTAACTATCGTTTTTTTAGAGCAAGTGTTAATATAATCATGTATTAATACAAATTATGGTCTTAATGGTTTAATTGTGAAATATATTGAATATTGTGCACAGCCAAGTTAAATTATGTGTTTCTATCGTATTTCAGTAGTATATATTACTTCATGATAACAACTAGTTGAAAGGAAACCTGTTGATTCCAACTGGTATTGTTAACTACATAAATCAAAGTGGGGATGTAGACCTTCGGTAGTGGTTTCGTTCATTTTATGATTAAACTCATCAATAGTGTGTATACATTTGGATTGATTGTTTAGACCACCAATTAAATGTCCAATAATAATCACTTAATTAAAACTATATTATACTAAATTCTAATAATAATTTAAGTGAATAACTATTAACAGTTATGAAAAAGTGTCTGAAATTTATGGTATTATTAGCCTGATGTAATTTTTATTATTCCAGGTTGTAAATATTTACAAGTGAATAAAATAGTGTGATACCTATTGGTCATTAAATTTCGAAATTCAACACCACTGGCTATAAAATAACATTAAACTTTAGTTTTATCCTTTTTTTGTCAGTTTTCTGAATAACTGAAACTGTTTTTAATCTAAGCATTTTGAGAAATATTGGTGTTTGGCATGGAAGATATTACGTAAAAGTGGCAAATGAGTTAATGAGATTGTGAATCTTCATAACTTGATTTGTTTGTGACATGTAATATGTCAGTTTGTAATGTGGTGTTTGGGGTTAGTCGTCAGGATCCACTGGACCTAGATTTCATGCTGTTTCACACTTATCAGCATGATCTATCTGTGATTTTGAGGGAAATGATGTTCCCAAGCGGATTCTATCTCGTTTCAATCAATTGTAAAGAAAACACCTCAGTCTCACACAAGGTTACCACTGAGCTACCAGGGCTACGACTAACCTCCAGTAGGACTGAGCAGTATTTGCAATTGATTGGCCGTCAGGGACTATCAGTCACCTCAGGATTACAAGCACACCTTTTTGACGAGTGCCAAATATTGCGCAATATCGGTTCAGGGTATCTCGTCTGCTAACGTTAGCCATTGCTTTACATCGCTAAATAGTGCACGTGGTATCGAGTTACTTAGACTAGCGGTCACATTACAACATGGTCGATCAAATTCGGTCAGCACCAGGAGGCACTTGGGATTTATGACATTGCTCACTACTCAGTGATCATTCGATTGTAAAATTACGTATGTCTAATTGCTACCTACCTAAACGCTCAATATTAGCTCATTTAAGAGTAGGTTGACTGATAACTAAGGTCAGCTAAAGTTAGTGGTTATAAAACGGTGCAATACGGTAGTTAAACTGCTTGATTTTCAATCACTGAGCAGCCTGGTTTGTGATGAGTCTATTACTTGAACGCTTACTACTGCCATCGTAGCCACCTTTTATAACTCCAAATTATTTCTACAAGTCAACTGGAACGACAGAGATAAGGCGCGAAACAGTTTGATGAAAGATATTTTCGAACGGCTTAACCCACTAAAAATCGTTTCATCTACTTTGTTCAAACCATTCAGGTAGTATAATGTCATTATGTCTGCTAGTAAATATTCATTAATTCTCAGAAACCTGAGGTAATGCATTTCAAAATTTGTTTTAATGATAGAGGATATATACACTTCATTTTTCTGTAAATCTTGAGAATCTTATTATTTCACCCTTATATTCCCTCTGTTCATTTTTTCCTCTGAATATTTTTTCGTTCTCTGCTATTGTCTGTGTCATTTTTACTTTGTCATTTTTCAAATTGGTAATCTGTCGTTACACTGTATTGGTTTAAACTGTTGAGAGACTCGTAATAACACAGCTTTGTTTTAGGCTCTTTCTTGGCCTTTCTGTTTTCCTGCATATTAATCAAACTTCTTACTTCAGCTTGTTAGGAATCGAATTGAAATACTGGATGCCGTGCGTAATATTTATAATGCGAGATTCCTTTTAAATAGCTCAAATTGATCTAAGTTAGTCAACCATTCAAAACCTGGGAGTGACGGACAGCCGTTTTGTCCTAGTATCAGACTCTGAGATCCAATGATGTACAAGTGTAACTTCAGTCAAGTGAAACATTCGCACGCGAGACCGAATGCCACAGGTCCTATTCTCGGTTTCAGGGTCATGAATCCTCACTTCTGAGGAGTGAAATACTAGGACGAAACGGCCGTCGATGACTTCCAAGTTTTCAATAATGGTCTAATTTAAATCAGTTCATGATTTTAATGGAATTCAGCATCTCCACAACCCTTTACTGACAAGAGAAAAATTATCTGTTGATGAAAACTAACATATTTATAAATCTTATATTTTATAGAAAAAGTCTATACACACCTATCTAAATTCCCCGCTCAAATTCTTCTAAAATACCTATAATTAGAAGTTATGGTGTATGTTTTTAACAGATTAGTTAGAAAACAATCATGACTCAGTGAAGTTTTCAAAGCTTATGGTCACATGTTCGAATTTGTTTAATGTCTTTTGTTTTTCTAACTATGGTAACAAAAATAATCTTAAAGCTACTTTTTTATTATGACTTATTGATTATTTCTGGATACCTTATGAAAGTGGATGCTGTGTATTTCATGAATCAATTTTTTCGTTAATCATTTTTAAAGGATGATATAGAAGTACATCTATTATGGATAAGTAGCTTAATCGTTAGGAATTTAGACTTTCAGTCTCAGGTTCGAACCCTAATCCATCCACATCATTATAGACAATAGGATAGCATTATTAGCTTTTAGATCTCATAGTGTGACCGTAAGCCATGTCTATGAATTCGTACCTGTTAAATGCGCTAACTGATCATATCAACTATGTGTAAATAGTATACCTGATGACTTTAAAAATAAAGTAACCAAATGATCTTCTAAAATATACGTAGACCAATGATAGCTGTAAACACAATATAAGATACAGTGCAAGGAGAATTAAGCACGAAAAATTATATATTATCATTTCTTTTTCAATGAAAAGTCGTAAATCAACAGATACAATCTAATCAGAGAAATATATCAATTATTTATCCTAATTAGGTTTCGTCTAGTTTTATGGATTGTTTTTCCAAAACATAAGACTTCTGTCATTATTTCTAAAGCTGTTAACTGTTTGAATGATTATAACACCAGTGATAAACATCAGCTATTCATTTTCATCAGTGTAGAGTTGTGAAGACTGTTGAGTTTTGACTGAGATTATGAATTAATCAATGTTAGACCACCATTGGGAACCTCGAATCCCGCGTGCGGGATCGTGGATGAGCACTTCTGAAGAGTCTCTTGCTAGGACGAAACGGCGTCCAGAACTTCCAGGTTTTTAGTGCTGGTCTAACAGTGATCGATTCATAATCTCAATCATTATTCGTTTTATTTATAAAATTCATAAAACTATTTTATATTATTATTATTAGAACAGTTCTACCTTACCCTTATTACACAATCAATTTTTTTAGTGATTGTTTCTAATCAACGATTTGTGATCGATATAGTTTTTGTTTAGCATTTTTTTGCCGATTGAATTCAATTGATCACACTACAATGTGTCCACTATTCCCAAATGTTTTGACATTGGATGCACGATATTTAAATGTTAGGTGGTTGGAGATAGTCTGCAACCAACGCTACTTGATCTGTGTTTCATGCTAGTTCACATTCATTAGCATGGTATATGCACAATCTTGAGAGAACTGATAATTTGTAGTGTATGATTTGAACCCTGACCATCAGTATCACTGTATAAGAAGTTAGGATGAAATCCCTGTCTAGACTTTCCTATCGACTGCATTTAATTACATTGGCCCTGAAGTACGTACTACCCGTAAACAATTTTCGAATTTACCTTTCTCAATTAAGTCTTTTTCAAAGATTTCGTTCAACCTTAATGTAATGTATAATGCCCGAGTTAGTGTTTTTTTTACCAATCAAAAATAATTTGTAAATGTAGTGCAATTTTATTTAGAAATTGACTATTTATCTTAATTTGAGTATGTTTATTGCGTAGGTTGAGAGGAAACATGTGATTTTTATTGAAGAATATAAAAAATTGTGATTAACGGTTCAATAGTAGTACTTTTGATGTATATTTTCTACAAAAACTACAGTGGGTGATGATAAGTAAATTTGTTAAGAGCTCAGCATCAATATATAGAGATGGGTGGTCCTAGTTCAAAAAATAAAGAAAATACCAGTTCTCTCGTAATTGCAGGTACGCCTTCCTAATAATTGTCAACCAGCATGTAACATTGATTCAGAGCTTCCTGTTATCTCCTACTAAAGGGCGGCCTGCTTGAGTATCTGAGCTACCTGTTCCTGCCATCTAGATATTTCAACAAGTTATCTATTTTTGTTTGTTTTAATATATCATTATGTTTATTAATCGCATAACCTATCCTGCTGCGTTTCTGAAAAGTATACAACCTTTCGTTGTCAAATTTACAAAAAACTCAATAAGAGACAATGTGGTTGCTGGCAATATACAACGAAAAGAATGCACATTATTCAGATGTTCATTTACTGAACTGCTAACATCTGACTGGCAATCACTCAATATTTATCGCCAGGACCGACCAAGAAGTAACAAACGGAAACTCGTTGAAATACTTTACGCTGAGAATTCTATATTGTACCAAAAATATAATACTGAATAAAGCTGATGATAATAATGATGATAATAATAATAATAATAATAACATATTTAAGTCAAAACCTAGACCATGATAATAAGTTTTATTGACGTTTGTGTTTTAATTACAGTTATACATTAAGTTACCTATTGTTCAGTGACTTTACAATAGTACATACGTGTCACACTTAACACAAAACCTTAGCCAAACATGATTTCTTGTAGACTTCCTACCTTAAAACTATGATACAGTACACACTTTGTCCATTCGCCTGAAATAGTGACCATATTACAACGTGGTCTATAAATTCGATCGAAATTAACAATTAATCAAGCATGACTTCGATCTCTACTCCAGTTATCAGATAATTTTAAAAAAATCGATTTAGTTTATCATGTATACAGCTTAACGCAATATATTACGATATGAATTTTACTCATACCGATATGTTTTTTCTGGTTTTTTTCACCTGAGTAGCCTTTTACGCGGTTGGCGAAAAGTTGGCGAAGATGCTTGGCCAGTCGGTGCTAAAGAATTGGATTCCTCTTCGAATGAGCATATTCGTGATTCCACTGACAATCCATCGAATGTATCTTCTGTCATTAGTAAACATAATCCACCTATTCCCTTACCTATCGATATGTTAAATGTAAGAAACCTTTTGTTGCCTCGCTATTGTTACTACGTTGTGTTGTTAATTTAAGCATGCAACAATTTACATATGATAATGAATAAATTCATATACGTGTAAGGGGTTAATGGAGGTTACATTACAAACCACTGACCTTAATGAAACATCTGTTGATGACCAGGAAGCATTTATACAACTGTTTCTTTTGAGCATTGGACTTTCTATTCTAATAATAACAATAATCACGTGCTCACTAGTTACTAACTTCGACAGGTAATTCCCGCCGAGTTCTAGTGAAAAGTTTTGACTAGTGTAGTTCAACCTTGTCGGGTTTGAGACGGTTATCCACCTCAGGTAATCAAAGATAATTGGGGAATATCATGAAGGTATTGAAGTTCTACGTTTGTATCTTTGGATGTGCTGGCTCAGACTTCTAAAGGTCAAGCGTCCAGTGGAAGGCCGAACTTCCCGGGTTCGGTCCTTGGTTGGGTTGTTGGTGTCGACTACTAAAAAGTCCCATACGAGGACAAAACAACTGTTCAGTACTCCCTGGTTCCCAATTGTTATCTAAGATTAGTCCATGATGTAAACTATGAAGAATTTAAATATCTCTACAAAACTAGTGTACTCATTCTGACATTTGTTGATAAACACTTTCATCTCTTTGATGATAGTTTCAGTAGTTCTCCAATTTTAAGCTCCTTACAATATAACCATATTGACGTTTTTATTGAAAATTCTGAGTTTGATTTTAGCTGACTGATATGCTGAATCAATTATCATATGCCTATTCATGTCTAAACTCTCAGTTTTTCTCTACTCTGCAAACATTACATGGATTGTGTATTAACTGAACAATTATTCTTAACTAATCGTGTTATTTTCTCTAGCTTTTATTGATAATCAGTTGATATTTTTTCATATCAGTCATCATTTTCATAATCAGTATTTGTAACCCTGCTAGTTTATCTTCCTAATTTACCGTTGCCTGACAAATTTGATAGATTTCAACGAAATGATAGGAATATGTAAATGAATAGACGTATTGTTAGGTGTTTTATATATATATATATATATATATATATATATATATATATATTACGTAATCTAGTATTATAACCTTTTTATTAACTGTGTTCACATTTCCTCACGGAATTAGTACTTTTACAAAATTTTACAAAATTTTCATATATATACGATTGTACAACTAGGTTTGTGCATCAATGTAAAGCAATAGGCTTTGTTTAACACTTAGTAATGATTATACTTAACATTTTAAATCGAATTAAGTTCAATATGATTCTAAATTATAATGGGTCAAATCATTTGGCTACAATTCGACTAACACTTTTATAATTCAATGAATTCTAAGTTGTTCAAGTTGCCTTTCAATTCAATTACTGCCTAACATCGCTTGGATACTAAATATTGTATAGTCAATTTAGGTGTAACTGGTGTTTCAGTTGTAACATCTGTGACTTTGAGGAGAGGATGATAACTCAAAAATAGTTGACAACAACTATCTTGTAAAATTGAAGTCCAGAGCCGCCTTCAGCTGATAATGATTACCTAGAACAATTAAAAACATTAAAATAATGCAGCTGTTCGCGTTTATCTTATTGACAAAACATTTTTATTTGTAATATCATAAAATCAAAGTGTTCACATTAGAAACTACCTCACTTCATGTCTCTTCAATTAAACATCAACTAAGATGAATAGGATTCAATTATATACCAGAAATTTTATGATATAATGTTATGAAATAGGCTTTCAGTACGTGGTAAACTCATTTTCGTTTATTGAATCGTTGAAAACTTACCATCCTATTAAGAAAAAAAAACAGAGTTATATAAACGAAGAATATACTTTTCAATCAACTCTCTTCTAGTTCTACATTTGTATTATCCTCAAAATTAACAATCCCAAAAAGTGGCCAGGTTTATGACAAATGCATCATTTGAAATTATAACATGAGAATTTTGGTTTATTTGTAAATTAACATGAAACTGTTAATGTTGAGATGATTATTATGAACTAGTGACTTGAATAAGTTTATACCTTAAATGAAATTGTACGATTCATGATCAGAATAAATATGGGTAACATGGGATGAAAAAGATAATAATGTAATTACAAATCAAAATAAATGTTTGTTCATGAATTACGTAATGCGTAAATAATAAGTATTGAGTAGGGATTAGTACATAGGAATGGGTGCTGAATAAATTTCTCAACATGTTTGTGAGCGTTATAATAATGACAATGATGGTAATAATAATATCATTGAAATCACGAACTAACCAAAGTAAGACAACCATTGAAAACCTAAATGAATTGGATGGCTGTTTCGTCCTAGATTGCAACTCCTTAATAGTGCACATCTATGAATGTACAAGCGGGAACCGAACTCAGGTCCTTCGGTTTCACTCTCGAACGCTTTACTTCTAAGTCGCTAAGTCAGAATCCAGTGGTTTGTAAGGCTTACTCCAATTTGTGCTTGAAGGAGGTATAAACTCATTCAAATTAATACCGAATACGAGTCATTTCAACATTAACAGTTTTATTTTATGATACAAACAATCCTAAATTTACATGTTCTAATTTTAAACGATGTAATTTGCCTTATCCATGGGTACTTTTTGGGATTATTTTTTGAATAATATGATTGTAGAACTTAAAGAGACTTAATTAAAAAGAATATTCTTCATTCAAGTAATTGTGCTGAATTTTAATTATTAGCTTATAATTTGTTTTACCTAATAATTCCCTATTTCCACATATCTTCATTTTTGCTTAGTTTTTATATTCTATTCAACTGTCTTTTCTCTTATCACATGTAGACATTGGAATTGAAAAAGTATAACGTTCTCAGCTTTTACGTGTTTTCAAGTTATTGAATTGTACATTTCTACCTCTTTCTCATAGAAATTAGTTGTCAGTTTGTTATTGTTAATTTAGCAGTAGTTGTAGATAATCTTGTAAGTTAACAGTTGACAGCAAATTGTATCCTCAGTCTTAAAAGAACTGATGATCCTTACGCAATACGAACCCCTTTCGCTCAATACCATAGTTTGGGATGTTAATACTGAACTATTCAAGTCATGATTGGTCACTTTTGGACTGAGCTTTGTATTAACGCTTCTAATTATACCATTAGTTCAAATTTCACATCAAGTCTTAGTTCTTTCAATATTACAGATGAATCTTGGATACGATTTACAGTGAGGTTCCTGTAAATTGCCTCCAATCATACGAAATCAATGCTATTATGACTTACGATTTGATGAATATCACTAGAAAAGATCCAGCACCTGGATTCAGAATTCTCTGTCTTGAGTAAACCTTTTCATCTACTTACTAATGTCCTTTTCTTTGACCAATGATAAGCTTCAGTTGATCTTGGGCAATGACGAGATAACTTTGACTCCTATTGGCCTAGGATATACCTTTCTCTTATCCCCAGTATTAAATCTTTTTAAGAGCACTTATCAGACAAAATTCTATTATTATGTTTCAGGCACCCAGTCACTGTAACTCAAACATTCATAAGTTTACGTACGTGAATGATTAGACCGTTAAAGTCACAACCTTTTCAACACTCTAATTGGTCTCACACAATTTACATTCTATGGATATGCAATATAGTCTTTTAAAAGTATTATTCGCATTGATTTTTAATTCATTTAACTTTGCATATGAGATAATCACACCGTGTATGTGTACGGTGACTTTGCTAAATCACGTGGAATTGACCGAAAAAGATAAAAAGTTCACGTGCTTTCAATTGTTCTACAAATCAATGTAAACTTTATTTTGTTGACTCAATTCTACTATGAGATATGTGAGTATATATTTATTACAAAATCGTATTTGCTTAGTGTATTTGAATAATGCATTTTTCTGGTGAACGTTGCTTAATTAAAATGTACTTCATAGAGTAATTATGACTTGTTAGAAATACTAAATGTCTTCGAAGCATTGTTTGAATATATTTGGATCACTGAGTGATCAATGTTAAGGTTAGGAGCAAAGTATCGACTGGAGTAATCGGGAAATATCTTAAATATGATCATTTACCGCTAACCTCGATGGTTTATATTGGCTAATATGGTCGGTGAGTAATCAAACCATGACATTACATCAGTCCATAAAGTCA
Source organism: Schistosoma haematobium (assembly GCF_000699445.3). Lineage (NCBI taxonomy): Eukaryota > Metazoa > Platyhelminthes > Trematoda > Strigeidida > Schistosomatidae > Schistosoma > Schistosoma haematobium. The sequence goes on from NC_067201.1 coordinate 10,142,702, forward strand.
TTTGCTACTGAACTGAGCTTTGTTGGTAGGTTCAAGCTAACTAGTTAAAATCCCCCAGATTACTGGGATCAATTATTGGAAACCTTGTGTGACATTAGAATATCTATACCTAGTGTTTCCTACTTCCACTGATAGGTTTACTAATTCTACTATTCTGGTACTCTTTGTGATAATTTCATCTCACTTTTCCGATGTAATATGGCGGCTTGAACTGACGCACATATCTTTTAGGTTCTATGTTGGTGACAACTGGCTAAATCACTTTGTAGTTAAAAGAATTATTTACCACTATCACTATACCTCATTAGCGATTTGAAAATACTATGTTTATTAAACAATCAATTTTGGAGGGTTGTTAATGGCTTATATCTTTGATTTTCATAGGGTTTAAACCATAATAACAGCTGTTAATTGTCCCATGAAATGTATCCAGGGTAAATATATAATGTTCTTCCTTTGTCATTTGTTCTTTTTCTCCATAATATTTTTCTAAATTATATCATATCAATATTGAAAGCTCTACCAATCTTCATAAAATCATTTATATTTCCTTTTCTTTTGTTCGTTTATAACATTTTAAATTAAATATATTCTAACTTTTCGAATGACAGCATTAAAAGTTAGTCAGTTGTCAACTGTTTCTTAAAAGCTAAATACAAATTTTATATAATTTAACTCAATTCCTCGAGTGTGGCTTTATAACCTTTGTTTTGAAGTGATACTATTAGTCGGGGTAGGCTAGAGTATATTTGTGCACACGGTCCGAATCCGAAGCTCAAAGTATGAAATAATACTTCAACTAATGAATGATGAAACTATTTAGATTTATTCACCCGGTCATTCTATATCCCTTAAATATTTGTATTTCTACTCATATTGTTGATTATAGACAAAGATAATGAAGTGTTTGAATCGAAGACAGATTCAAACAACAGCCTTGGGAATACTTTTTCGAAATAAATTATAAGACCTGCTTACCAACTATCTCATGTCTATTATTGTATTTTATATTTGCCGAACTTTAACTATAACTAAATAATTGGACAGAATATTGTCACTGATTGATTAGTAATAGTCAAATTAGTTTTGTCATGAAAGTCCAGATTTTCGTTTATGTCCAAAACTCTTAAAATTTTCAGTATAAGGTTGTGGAAATTATTGGATTTCATTGAAGTCATAAACTGATCTAAATTAGACCACCATTGAAAACCTGGAAACACTGAACGTCCATTTCATTCTAGCACGGGACCCCTCAGCTGTACTCACTCACGACTCCACACATGCAGAAATCGAACCCAAGACATTCGGTCTGATGTACGAACTCTTATTCATTAGACCACTGAATCAGCGCTCAACAGTGTAATAATTGACTTCAGTCAATCCACAGTATTGAGGGATCATCGAATCAAAGGTGTGATCAAGACTGTAAACCGCTCAGTACTTTCTCATTTAGTTCAAACAGCCCATACTTCCAGCATAAATCAATCGCTTTTAGTGATTTATATTGTGAGTACTGTATGTACTGAAGTCTGCCAGATTCAAATCTTCTCAAATACACAAATATTTATTTATTATTTATTTGAACACGTAAATATTGGTAGAAGAGGCCACCAGATACATATGCGCCACACAAAACAATGAGAATTTGAAGAGAAGAGGGGAAAAAAAATAAGGAGCGTAAAAAAAATAACGTACAGATTAGTGTAAGTTAGTGTAATAATAATAATGGGGGAAACGAAAAGGTACAATCAGAGGAAATCTTTCAGTTAAGGAAGAAGCGACCACTTTTTATAAAGAAAATAAAAGAAGATTACTGCAGGATCGCCACTGGCTTCTGTTCTGAACCATATTTGATAACGTCTCTAGCCACTGTGTTGCGCCATATCTAGGACCCCAACCAGGTAGTCGTGATGGATCAACAGAAGCCAGCCCTTTGCAGCTTTCTTTCATACCACGACAACATGTCATACACTGACCACCTCTCCGCTTTTTCCAACTAGTCCCAGCGTCGGCAAATAATGCACGATGTGGGATCCTCTGGGATGACATTCGTAGAACATATCCAAGCCACCGAAGTCGATGTTTCAAGATGGTGACACCAATTGAATTATCATCTCTGCGCCCGAACACACGATGCCGAACCTCTTCATTACTAACATGGTGTTGCCACTGGATGTCAGCAATCCTTCGGAGACAACGATGATCGAACACATAGAGTCGTCTATAATCCTCAAGTATTCAGATCTAAAAATCGGAAATATAATTTACAAAAGAAATATATCCAACAGTTTCTTTCATTTTGACCAACATCAGACCCAATAAATAAGTAGTTATCTGGATTTTATAAGATGATGTAATATGAATAATGTGCATATAACATTCCTCTTTGTAACAATTTAATGTTGTTTGGATTATCCCTTTGTTGATATTTTGACCGAAATTTGATCATTCTTGTTTGGTATATGTGTATGATGTTCGAACTATTTCGATGTAGTCTCTATAATACAAGTGAATATAGAATAGATGGAGTATGGCTATCAGTGGAATCCAGGACGCGTGTTTCATCATGTTTAGGACTTTTCAACTGAATGGCACTTCATCCCAGATCCAATGTCGACTCTACTACTCGAACCCAGTATCGTTCGTGTCAAATTCCAGTCAAAATATCGATGGGATAATACAAGTCATTTTAATTTAAACTGGAACTCATACCCGTTGCATAAGTGAGTAACCTACTGAACTGAGTGGCTATGTAGATAATGCTATATCGTTCGAAGAGAATGACATTTGATTCGAATCCCGGATTGAACATCAAGTCGAAGATCCAACTATATTTAGCTGATTAGTCTTAAATAAGACAGAATGCTCGTCCATTCTATACAAACTTTCTCTTCGTATTTCCAAAAGTTAATCTCATTCATATATCATTATTTCTATATCTTCGTTTTGATGCCATTATTTATCTTCTCTATAAATGAAGAATTGTAAACGTTATTTACAAATTAATGTAATAAGACTCTAACACTTGTACGTAACTTCATTTTAGGAATCATAAGTAGAATGTTTGCTTACTACTTAAGTGGATAAATGTAAGTAATCTTAAGAATCAATTGACACTTTTAAACTTAAAGGGATCCGATTGCAAAGGACATTATTTTTTGTAATAATTGGTTCACTTGACTTTTTTTAACTGTTGAATTATGTAATAAAATACACTGTTTGTTTATTATTTTTTCCTTTTTCTGTCAAGGAGAGTTTATATGTATTTACTTAACTTACGTCTGTTACTCCTCGTGAAGGAGCATAGGCCGCTCACCAACATTCGCCATCCAACCCTGTCCTGGGCAATCATTTCCAGTTCCTTCCAGTTGTTATTCATCCTTTTCATATCTGCTTCTATTTCCCAACGTAATGTGTTCTTTGGCCTTCCTCTTTTCCACTTCCCTTCAGGATTCCAAGTTAGAGCTTGCCTCGTGATGCAGTTTGACGATTTGCGTAATGTATGTCCTATCCATTTCCATCGTCTTTTCTGAATTTTCTCTTCAGCTTGAGGCTGGTTTGTTCTCTTCCATAGTAGGGTGTTGGTGGTGGTATCCGGCCAATGGATGTTGAGTATCTTGCGTAGACAGTTGTTTATAAATACTTGTACCTTCTTGATGGTGGTTGTTGTAGTTCTCCAAGTTCCGGCTCCGTACAGTAGAACTGCCTTGACGTTTGTATTGAAGATTCTGACTTTGATATTGGTTGAAAGTTGTTTTGAGTTTCAGATGTTCTTCAATTGTGTATTTACGTTCTATGAAATATAGATTGCATACACCTTATCATGAACATATACTTTATGTTTGTGAAAAGCTCAATTTAACATTCTGATATTAATTTCTTGACATAATATAGATTTTCAAAGTATTATTTCCTTTAAATCATTTATAGCCAAAATTCGAAATCTGTTTATGCGAAATCTTTTAATCTCATTTTTACACCTTGTTATGTAATAGTTTTCTTGAGAGTTTACATGATTATCGTAACCAATATTTAACGAATTTGAATGATATGGCTCAAAATCGTTTGCCTTAGCAACAAGTGCATTCACTTTTTGTCTTTTTGTTTATCCGAAATTACTAAATTCCTCTGAATTTTTCCATAACAATGTCATCTCATTATGCTAATGGGAGAGGGTATGGCAACTTGAACTTATCTATACACGTATCAGGTTCTACGTTACATTTAACTAGATGGAAATCTATTAATTATTTTTTCAGAAATCTATGCTAAAATCGATGAAACTGAAAGTAGGATTTATTACCATCATCTCAGTTCACAAGTTAATTACACTGCACAAATTTGTACAAATTAAACAGTTTGATCTAATTAGAATTATCATATGAGGAAGGCATGTTAATGTGTTCATCTGACTAAATAATTAACTTCGATATTTCCAATTATTTGTATTTAATAAGAGTGTAACAATTAGTTGCCAGTTTTTTCTCTAACCTTCATTCAATACTACTTATACTTGATCATATTTTCCTTAATTTATGCTTTTTTTAACGAAAAATAATAATAATTCTAATTTCAGAATAGAAATGCTTTTCATTACAATTCCTCATATGATTGGTCACCTTATCTCTCAGAATCACCACAAATTCCAATTATTCGTCAAGATGAAGTAAGTTGTAATAATCAGTATAGACGTCCTGTATCTATAATGTTGATCATTATGAGTTATACCTTAACTGTCGATTTCATTTTAAGTAGTTCGTTCAATAGGTATTTGGTTATTAGGCTCATTCTAATGATACTACCCAATTGGCCAAACTGAAATAAACCGATCGGGACTTCGTGGCTGGAACTTGATTATCTTAGCCACTAAATCATTACTCTTTCAGGAAAGATTTTATCATTTATTGATTCTACATCTCAGAGACTTCTTGATTATTTATATACTGGAGTCATCTGATATTCGATGTGTGGCAAGCGTTACGTCGTTCTTAACTGTATTGAACATGACATGATGATGAATTTAATCGAGGAAGTCATTAGATTTACTACATACTAAAAAATTACCGCCTATTAACAAATCATAATATATACACTTCGTGTAGTCATTGCGTAGAGTAATCTCAACGTTTATTTATTAGAATTTTACTCTACTAAATAAACACTCGATCCGAATTCTTAGCCGCTTCTATTGACCTCAGACTAAACCTACACGGAAACCTGAACACAAGAAAATAGACGCGAAAACCAGTGTTAAGGATATATGAATACATCACATTTCATATATCTTATAGTTAGGTTAACAGTCAGATTTGTATAATTTGAACTGAGTTGTGTCTAACAGTAATAATTCAACCACTTACTATATGAGCACATATTTCCCATGCTATGCAACTAAGCATCTGTAATCCTTCTTAAGATTTGATGAATAAATGTCACACATAATTGGAGAAAAAGCTAATTTCATATGTCATTCGCATTCCGGTTCATTAAGTTATTACTCACCATATCACTAAATCTAATATCTGTCTTCGAATCACTTGAATATTGATGCTTTCTTTCAGGTATCGAGACCAGATATAGTCAGATAAAACATATTACAGTAAGTAGAAGTAATAGTTCAATGTTTTCTTTTTTCTTTCAAACCTTCTTAAAACACCTCTCTTTTCGTTAGTCCCATAAATAAAATATATTGTCTACAATTGGTTTTATCACTGAGAACAGACCAATGACCATATGTGTCTAATCTTTTAGTACTGATAAACTTCAATCAATTTAGTTTCAATGTGAACACTGGTCTGAATGTGCTGACATTGACACCGTGTTAAGATGCTAAATATTTTTGGAGGTAATCGACACCGAACCCTATTTAGCCATATTCCTGTGCTAGTTGGCTCTTGTCAGTATGGTGTACCTGTAGTCTTGAGGGAGTTGATACTTTCCACAGGATTCGAACCTAAGTCATCTAACTTCATAATTTTCACCATTACCACTGGGCTATTCCGATTATGGCTAGTTAGTCTCATAAATAATTAGGTATATTGTTTTCTCAAAGGCTTTAGCTAACTTACTGGTGCAGCTTATCAAAACCAGATGGGAATTTATCGATTCTCTGAGAAAAAGTTTGAATCGATTGAAAATCAAACAGTTTTTTGAAGGAATCTAGCAATAGCACTTAAAAAGAAATTATAAAGAGTTAGTAGTATATATCAAACTGGTCATAGAAGATGACGAGAACAGATCGACATTAGACTATCTACATGGAATAGTACATTCATTTTTAGTTTTAAAACAAAGATGTGTTTTTAGCTTTTAAAACTTATTCAAAAAGAGAAATTCACCAAATATTACTGAAACATTTTCAAAGCATTCCTCTATATGGACTATCCCCTAACTATTCGAAATAGATGTACAAGATAACATGACTAGGGTAATAAAAGAAATAATTTGTTGTCGAATTTGAAACGTCTCAGTATTTATTAATAGTAGATTCTTCAGTAGACGTTTAGAAAACAACTTTTTTGAATTGTCTTGGGGTATAGGGACAGATAGGGAATCGAACAAATTGCGCATCATTAAAAATGTTATTCCCCATTTTGAAGTTCACCTTCATTAATATGCGACTTTTTGGTGATCGTCTTTTTGATAGTCTCCCTTTTAGATAGATATCGGTCACTCATTCTGTTAGACTGTTAGGCTTAATACTTGCTTATCATTATATCACTGATACCCGTAAGATTTTAACTCGGACCATTTAATCTCATAATTCGAAATACGTTATCGTTAGACAGCTATTCATTCCTTAACTTTGCTCCTCGGCATTGTTATTATTATCTTCAGAACTGAGAATGAGTTTATCTTTTGTGGAAACGAAATGTCAATTTCTTGTCGTTATTTTGCAGTATAAGAATCTGTAAAGATTGTTGAATTTTAAAGTGATCATAACTAGCTCATTTTAGTTAAGTCTCTGTTGAAAGCTAGGAGGTAATGGACATCTGTTCCTTCCTTATGTTGGACTCATCAATGATCCACGTCCATGACCACACCAGAGGACGAGTCTTAAAGAAAAAGCTTAGCTTCTTTAGACTACTGAACCGACATACAATGGTTTACGTGTTCAGTATTATTTTATTCAAAGAAAATAATACGTTCTACAATGATGGTTAAGTATTTCATTTTCTCAATATCTAAGAGAAAAAAAAACACTCGACCTAAAAACATGTGACACTATTAAGAAAAAAAAACAATGTTGCATTGAAAATAAAACGTACTTTGTTTTATTCTTTGTCAGTGTACTGGTTTGATTAACCTGTGCACGATTAATATATTCGTGTTACTAAATTTCTCTTGATTCATCCTCTTTCTCTTCCAAATCTATTCAAAAAAAGAACTAAATAAATTATTGTTTCGTATGTAGTTTTGCGTGTATGTTCAAGAGCATTACTGTAATTATAGTACATACTACTTATATAGATATATAAAGATAAACAAATAATTATTTTAAGTTCGCTATGTAAATTCGATAAACTTTACATCATAAAGTAAATCGATGTATTGAAGTTAATAGTCATATGAGTTTTTGGCAATAATAATAATAATCCTATTCAAACACTTCCGGTAATTCTTCTGAATCGAATTCTGTACGAATCTCTCATTAATAGAAAGTAGAATTTATCGATCTTTGAAATAAAAAAAACTACTGTAATTTAATTTGGAAGTAGTATACTTATTGATCGTTAGTTCGATGCTTCATGATTGGGTGAGGGCATGTGTGCACATCGCTGAAGAGTGTTATACTAGGATGAAACAAGCTGTCCAGTGCCGCTTGGTATTCAATAAGTGTCAGTTTAATTAGGTCATTGATGTAAAAAAATTTAATCTATTATCATTTTGTTAAAATAATTGTAAATTGCACTGAATAATGATGAGCGATATAAAAAAGATGAAAAACTTTTGAATAACCGTCATACTGATAAGTTATTATAAAAATGTCAGTCGTGGAGGATAGTTACAAACCGAATAGCTCATTGTTAATATCTCAAACTATGATGCTGGATGATGCATACTTGAATCCCCAAAGGAGCACCTGTTCCCTCACGTTTATAGGTATGGATACTTGACGAGAGTCAACCACCACAAAACATTTGTCGAGCAGGGTCTCCTGTTGACAATCCCTAACAACCTAGCAGTAAAACATAGTACACACAATGTTGCGTCACACGAACTAGTGGCCACATTGCAGTTTGACTGATTGAATCCCATTAGTACTAAGGATTATGCGAACGTGACTTTGGTCACCACTCATGAACCCTTACACCCATAAATCACCTTGCAATGCTACTCAAACAAAAAGTCAGTGATTTCATAAACTGGCCACTCCCAGATTTTTGCAATTCATACTTATACTAACCTTTAAATCGTGTCAAGGAAAATAGTGACCTAATATTCGAAATACATAATATAATCATCTAAACCGATAAATATCAATCACTCTAATAACTTATCTGTGTTACATTTACTCAGTATTTTACGCCAAACATGAACGTTGATATCGCTTATACTACTTAAATCTTATTGTTACTAGTATGAAACTACATTTATTAATTAAATCCAATTTGTATCATTCTGTTTAGATATCTGTTGCATATATTATTAAAACAAATATTTAAATTGTTTGACCTTTAAAAATCATAATTTGTGTATTTTATTTATTTATTTGAACATATAAACATGTGTACAAGGGGGCGCCAAATACATATGCGCCACGCAGTAGCAATGAGGTCAGTGGTAGTTATCATTGATTTGTGTGAGAGCTGTGATACTGCCCGGGTGCCCGAACCGAAGCAGGTGATTTTCCTAGGGGGCCACACCCTGAGCCTTTGACCTCGAGGTCTAATCCACAAGCAACGTGTATTCAACATCAGTGTATCAACTATTAATTACCAATAAAATGAACTACTTTAGTTTCATTTGAAAGTGCCATTCATAACGTAGTAGTAATCTCAATCGAGATACCATTCAAAACCGTGAAGCATTTGACTACTGTTTTGTCCTTGCATAGGATTTTTAACCAGTGAGCATAAAAGACTTCTAAACTTCTCTGTAAATGCTTGAGACCATATAGTTAAAATTCAAATGATGTATACTCCTAAATTCAATCAATTTATGTTTTAACTGAATGCTCACTCATACTCCTCAGTTCGAATCCTCGATAGAATTTTTAATACACATTATTTTGAATTTAGAAACTGAGGCATAGTAGAGCTACCCAGTTATTTTTTTGTCCAGCTTCCTATGATATCACATCTGATGTCTATCCATAATGAAAATCATGGAAATTAAAATCAACTACATTTGATTTGCTTGGTTTGATAATCCCTAACCAATTTAGATTTTCTCTATATAATAATATTTCACATATCATTATGAGGAAGTTTTCATAAATGCTTATCTTATTTTGAAATGTAATATTATTATATAATGACTTTTTTGTTATAGTCATCCGATATTTAGAGATGAATCGAACTTCACAAGATGTGCACTACATATACATATATGCTACTTATTTCCTCCCTATATATATATCTTCATCAAATTAAAATTCTGTTCAATTCCCGCATAAACAGTAATAATCAATCATTCTGATTACCGTTACTGCTGCTTCTACTCTCCGAACATCTAATCATCATTAATCGATAGGATAATCAATCTTTGTTGTTTTCATATATATATATATATATATATATATATATATATATATATATATCAACGTTTCTCAACGTTCATATTTACCCTTTCTGATATTTATATGACAGATGTGCTTATTTGTAATATCAGATTTCTACTTTTGGTTATATCTTTAAATAAACAACCAAGAAAAAGAGACAAAATATTACAATATTTATTTGTAAATTATACACTACTGAATAAAACTAGCGAATAGTAGTTAGTAATTTTTTTTATTTTATAGAATATGATTTTGTTTTCTGGACAATCCATTATAATACAGATATGTGATGTAAGCTTAGATAGTTACCTAGTTAGTTGGCTATTCAATGTACTATTTTTTTTAAAAGATACACTTGAGATGATATGACATGTAAATGTAATCAAGATTATTATTTCTGTGTTTATTTGGTCGCCTCCACCGCTGCCTCCCCTTGCTCTTTTTTATTATTCCGTGTGTGTTCTGTATTTTGTTTAAAAAGAAACCAAAATGACTATGAAGCGAAGATTCTCAGATACTTTTCTTCTTTTCTTTCCGTTTCTATGTTCTTTAGAGTTTTCTTAATTTTCTCATTGAAAATAGAGCTTATACAGGCTATTATGATTACAAATTATTATTATTATTATTGTTCGTGTTTTTATGAATGTACGCTTCTGCATAACTGTGAAATTATTTCCAGAAATAATTAAATGAAGATATTTTTCTATTGATTTTGTATGGGCTTTTTATATTCATTCAATTTGCTGTAATATCTTACTTACTCCTGTTATACCTCGTGGAGGAGCATAGACCGTCCACCAGCATTTTCCATCGAACTCTGTCCTGAGCAATCGTTTACAGTTGCTATTCATCTTTTCCATGTTTGCTTCCAATTCTCGACGCAATGTGCTATCTTGTCTTCCTCTTTTCCGTTCGCCTTCAGTATTCTAAGTTAGCATATGCCTGGTGATGCAGTTTAATGATTTCCACAATGTATACTCTGTCTAATTCCAGCGTGTTTTCATAATTTCCTTTCGATCTGGAAGCTGATTTGTTCTCCGCCATAGTAGGTTGTTGCTGGTGGTACCCGGCCAGCAGATCTGGAGTATCCTGAGTTGATGATTGTTTATAGATACCTGTACCTCTTTGACGATGCTTGTAGTAGTTCTCGAAGTTTCAACTCTGTACAGTAGGACTGTCTTGAAGTTCGTATTGAAGATACCGACTTTAATGTTGGATGACAGTTCTTTTTACTTCCATATGTTCTTCAACTAAGAATGCTGTCCTTGCTTTGCCAATCGTTGTCCTAACGCCTGCATCACATCCTCTCTGTTCATCGATGATGTTGCCGAGGTAGGCATTTGAAAGTTTCCACCTCTTCCAGAGCTTCTTCAGCAAGTGTGATTGGGTTGGTGTCGTCTGTGTTGTCTTATTTATTATAATAGAACTAAAAGTGAATACTTATCGTATATCTTGTATCAGAGTGTTGAGATGATGATTAGATTTGAAGAAAAATCAAAATATTTTGTAAAATAAATGGATATTGTTCAATTTTCATATATTAAACCACGAACTGGCCTTTAGTTAGAGCACTATTGAAAACCAGGAAGTATTGAACAGGTGTTTCGTTCTGGTATAGGATCTAACTCAGGGAGTTATAGTATGAAACTGTGACTAATGGAGCTCAACCATGTCTGGTATGAGGCGATTATCTATCACAACCAGTGAAAGTTAGTCGAGCAAATCCAGTAAGTTTATACATGTACACCATCGGATCTCGACTCAGTGGCCTAGAGATCAAATGTTCACGCTAGAGACCTAGGGTCCTTGGGTGCAACCCTTTTTGATACCTCCTTTGTCCAAATTTCCTTTCTTTGCTTTCTTGATGAGGTGTCCTCCTTTCCAGTCCATAGGCACCTGATCTTCCTCCCAAATCTTCCTGAATAGAACGTGTAGCATACTTTCAGTTACGTCTATGTCTAACTTCAGTGTTTCAACTGGGATATTGTCAGATCCAGTTACTTTCCAGCTCTTGATTTGTCTGATAGCCATCCTGATTTTTTCGTTGATGGAGTCACATTTATAGGAAGGTCTGTGTGCTGCTTCGATATCATGTGGATTCAATAGAGCTGATCTATTCAGGAGTTCCTCGAAGTATTCTACCCATCTGTTCCTCTGTCCTTGAATTTCAGCGATGTGCTTGCCTTCTTTTCCCTTGACCGGTCTCTCCGGCTTACTATATTTCCCGACCAGTTTCTTCGTTGCTAGCCACTACTGCAAGGTATCGTGGATCGACCGAATTTAAAAATTCTCAAAGTTGTATACCAGCTTCGTGGTCTAAAATCTAAAAGTCCACATGCGAGACAGAAGGTCCTGAGTTTGATTCCCTGTGGTGAGCTCGTGGATGCACACTACTAAGTAGTCCCATACTAGGACGAAACTGTTGTCCAGTACTTCCAGAATCTCAGTGGTGGCCTGAATAATATCAGTTAGTGATTTAGCGCATGGAATAATTTAAATTTTAGAAGAGCTACAGGCGGAGTTGATGTAATATCTTAACTGAATAATTAATGTTCAACTGACTCATTATTTCAACCTGTGAAATTTCTAAAACTCTCCACAAAACCCATTCTGATAATTAATGTTTACTTTGTGTTATTAGAAATCAAATTGAATGATAGAATCAGATCACCACCAACGATAAACCTATGTGAGATTGGTTAATACTTCTATGTAGTTTGGTAACATCTTAATTTTCATCACAGAAGATCAGCTGATACTCAAACAATTTAGTAGTAGTAGCAGCAATATGACACTAAGAAGATAAGAACACTAGGATCTTTCAGAGAACATCGATTTCTTTAATGATTATAAATATGGCTTGTTAATGTATACATCAGACTTAGTTTGTGAATTCGCTACCGATGATCTCTTAATAACTAATAACAAGCAGAAAAATTATTATTTACAAAATAATAAACTTGTTCATTGAATAAGATAATTTACCATCAAATATTTATTTAAGTTGCACTTAAAATGGTTAAATGTTTGTCATATCCTTGTCGCTTATTACTTGTAATCGAAAACGAGGAACCCCAACAGTCCCCACGACGCTATGTAAGAACATAAAGGACTGGGTACAATTGGAGACTTATTCATCAAGAAAACTCGACTATAACCCTAGTCGAAAATATGTTCATTTTTATGTCGATTTATACACCCATTTGATTATTAATTAAAAGTCACATAAAATTACAACAAATTCGCCCGCTTCATATCATGGTGAATATAGTTCACGTTAATTTAATAAGATAAATATCTTATCTCGAATAAATATCATACTGAAAATAAAACAAATATTACACTAAAAAATCATCATGTTTAGTAAAACACAGAAGTGGTGTTGAACTAAACGTCACAATGAGTTAAAGATGTAATTTACCTTATCATCCCGTCATATCAATGTTATACAACAAATCACTTAGTTAGTGTACCATACAGTTATTGAAGATCATAAAATTCGGTATTCTGATTAGCAACTTTTGTCACGGGATATTTAACGGGCACTAGGACGTAACACCTACTCTGTGTCGTCTGTTTGTTCTCAGTTTAAACAGGATCAAGATATTGAATGTCCTTGGCCGAAATGAAGTAGTTTCCGCTTATTTATGATAACAAAATTAAGGAGTCTATAAATGTTTACTTCATGTTTAAAATAACGACCTCTGAATGAATTCAGCTAAAATAGGAGGAGCATCTAATGCAGTACAACAGTGTCGGCTGTGAAGCAATTACTCACTGAAGACAATCGTGGATGTTCGTGCAATATCGTGGATTAATTGAAGTTAGAAATTAACATTGTTAGATGCAGGCTCAGTGGTCTCGGGGTTAAGCGTTCACGCGCGAGACCGAAGGTCTTAAGTCGCGTCCCATGTGAGGGGTTGTGGATGCACACTGCTGAGGGGTTCCATACTAGGACAAAACGGCCTTTCAGTGCTGGTCTAACATTGGTCAATCTAAACTCAACAATCTGCACAACCCTATACTGATAATACAATATTGTTCGTAAAATGACCTGATTTTCTATCATTAAACATAAATGTACGTTGTCTGCATTCATATTTTTATTTAAGTTACTGAATAATATTCATAAATGTATTAAATTCATCTTAGTCTCATCAAATATAAACAAGAGGTAGGATAGGCTTGGATTTTAACTATTATGTAACTGAGATTTAACTCATACTTGCTTGATATAGGTTGATCGTTTTCAGTTCTGATTCAGTTTGAAAATAGATTTATCTTAAACCGTTTACTTGTGTTTATAAGGTAGAAACTTCAGTTAGAATATATTTATCCATCAACGTTAACTGACTATGTAGATAACAATTCGATATTTTTGCCATACAAATATACACACTGGAGTTTGAATAAATTTAAACTCATTGTCATTTACTATTGTGTATATGTCGTTTCACATTTAACAAACGTAAGAATAAATTGTGAACTGACATCCAAGACAAAGAAGCCAATAGAAAACACTTGATATAAAGCACAGACACCCGAGGAATATGACCAGTTTGGTTTGATCAAGTGTGAAGTAGTCAAACAAACTAATTTTCAGGGGAAAGGTTTAAGATTACATCATAAAACAAGAGTTAAAAGAAAATATCCAATAAACAGCGATTACTTATGAGTAGTATAGGACATTAAAGCAATTTTCAGTATGGGAAGCTTCCAGGTTTCCAATGCTAGCCTAACATTGATCGATTCATGAGTTCAATGGAACTCAAAAATCTCCACAAATCCATACTGAAAATTATCATTGGCTCACAAGTGAATAAAATCGAGAGGATGTTCAATTGGTTCTATTGAAAAGCCATAATCAGTAAAGCAAAACCGTTTCACGTGTGAGGCAGTTACCTATCGAAGGAAATGGAAAATGGTCCCCCAATGTTATGAATTGAGTGAAGTTAAGAATTACACTGTTGAGCGCTGATTCAATGGTCTAGAGAATAAACATTTGCACACGAAATCGAATATCATGAGTTCGATTCCCGCTTGTATGGAGTCGTGAATGTGTACTATTGAAGAGTCTCATACTAGGACGAAATGGACGTCCAGTGCTTCCTGGTTTTTAATAATGATATAACACTGATCGATTCACGATTTCAATTCAAGCAATTTGTATGAACTTTATCTACTTGGGATTCGTTAGTTTGGATTTCATAATAACCCTAATATAAGACAGAACAATCTTGATTAATCATTAAAATTTTTATTCACACTTTAACATATGATCATGTGTACAAGATATTAAATTAGAGTACTGAACTAAAATCTAAGTAATCGAAAGACATCACAGCTTGTATATACACTGAAAAATAAACTTTACAATTTGAGCATTTTTCATAATCAAAAGTAATTAGATAGTAGTATTGAGAATAATGGAAAACTAGAATGGTTAATTTGAACAATTGAAAGTATTGTAACTTAGAATAATTTTGGTATATCTAATTGTTATTCGATTAAATTCTTTAAGGTGTTCGACAACATTGTTGCTGATTAATTTCTATTGAAATATAAATTACTGAGATTTATTAGGGAAATGAAGGGAGATAGGTATAAGATCAAGAGATGTTAAGCGTTTAGACTTGAACTTATTTTTATTGTGTTCTTTTGAAAGTGTATTTTTTCAATATGTATCAACGTGAATTCATAAATTATTGTGACAAATTTAACTCTTTCTCTTCAATAGCTAGTAAGTTTAATTGAAATGAGTAGATTGGAAGAAAGCTAGTGGCGGCCAGACCAAAACATGGCACAAGTCCATGAAGTCACTAACAAGTGGACTGAGCCATGTTGGTAGGTGTAGACTACCTGGTTGCGGACCGCAAGATGATAGCAACCGATGGTTAGAGACCCTGAATGACATGGTTCAAAATCGTTTGCAATGGCTCAGGTGCATACACTCTTTGTGTTCTCTCAAATTCTAATCTTCTGAATTCTTCATGTCCCTTCTTTTTTCCTCTTTCCAAATTTATTTCACTGGATTATACTCCTTGAATAACATCTTCAAACCCTAATCTTTCCGATTACTGGTTATACTCTTACCACCTCTACGACTACGGAATTTGAGTCGACAACTGCATCTCTGTGCTAATGTGGTATGGCAACTCGAACTGATGTACGTACATACGTACGAAGTTCTACGTTGTTACTGACTGACTGACTTAATTGAAATGAACTATTCTGAATGAGGTGGAAATGTCCATAATTATGATCAGAATATTTTACAATTGTTATAATGAATTTACTTTAATGAATTAAATAATGAATCAATACAAAATTATTTGCAACTTGTAAGTATTGTTGATATACAGTTAACTGTAGGATCTTACTTAGTACCCGTTAGTTGAACATACCCACATCTCAGTATTGATCTTCACACCGAAACTCATATCTGGTAAATTACGCTTTAAACCCACAGATGCATTATCTACTGAGCTAGTGTGTATAGAAACACACGAACTTATCCAATGAAATACACGATCTAGATTCCACTGCTAGTTACATACAGAACATTAAAACTTATGACATAACGTTGCATCAAATAGATCACCTATGAACTCCGATATCGTTGATCAATTGCAGTTTTAAGTATTAACAGTGAGAAATTGCAAACTGTTACTCATATTAAATATATATTTCTAGAAATAGTCTGAATCAAAGAGCCAACTTTTATACAGAGAGTTTTATCAATAACAACAAAATCTTTTCTTTCCATCATGACTCATGTCTTAATCCTCTGGTATTTCGAATACAAAGATTATTTCCATCCGATTTCAATGATTAACTTGTGTTTCAACACCTTAATCTTCTTTAATAATTTATTATTTTTTTGTGGATGAAGTATCACTGAACAAACACAACGATCGATTTACTTCAAGATGCTAAAATAGGATTTTAATAAACTTAAACATATAAGCAAAGATGGATAGTGGTTAGCATTGAAATACAGGACGTGTGTTTCGTCCTATTTGGGACCCGTCAGCTGGATGTACCTGCATTCATCGTTCGCTTCAAACGCTATCTCATTATCTACTTAGCTACTGAGTCCTGATAGCCACCTGTTTGTCCAATGGGTTGAAGTTTAAATTCACTTGATTTGTTTGCTTGCATCTTCCCATTGACGTTCAAGACTGCTACTGACCAGTCTCTGAGATGCAGGTACATCCAGCTAACGAGTCCCAAATAGGACGAAAGGTGCGTCCTCGATTCCACTCCTAGCCACTATCCATCATTGCTTACAAAAAGCTTGTGAATTGAGGCAATATCGAGGCATACGCACAGTATGCACATATGCCAATAACAGACTGATCAATTGCAGTCTTAAACCTCAATGGGAAGATACAAGCCAAATAATACCAAGTGAATTTAAATTCATCCCATTTCACAAGCAAGTGGCCATCAGGACTCAGTATCTGAGTGGATAACGTGGCGGTGTTTGAAGCGAATGGTACTGGGTTCGAGGCCCGGAGTGAACATCAACTCTGAGATGCAGGTACATCCAGCTGACGAGTCCAAAACAGGACGAAACGCGCGTCTTGGACTCTACTGCTAGCCACCATCCACCTTTGTTTATAAAGCTTGTGACCTAGAGAAATATCAAGGCAGTCCGCACAGTATGCACATATGCCAACGAGAGACTGGTCAATTGCAGTCCCAAACATCAATGTGAAGATACAAGTAAACAACACTAAGTGAATGTGAACATATAATCTTGTGAAAAAATGAGATTAAAAGTTTAATACTATCAAAAATAGTTTCTTTTCTCATATTCTTTCTTAAATATAGAATTTCACATATATGAGAAATTCTAGTTTGTTTTTATTTATTCAGTATTCAATAAATTTGAAATACAAAGGATTTGATGGTTATATTTAACATATTGTTGTATATGTATGATATTTTCTTCTATGAGGTAACATTTATTTCATAGTTAAACACATTCAAACACTGACTTAGATCCTGTAGGACTGAAATATTTGTAAACTACTAAGTCGAACCAAATGTATAAAGCTTAATATTTAGTAAATTCTATTAAAGTCTGAGTATGATAGTAATTCATTACTTTCAATCATGAAAGATATTTCAATATAATGTCAAGTTTCTTACATGAATGATCACATTACAACTTGATTCAATGTATTAGATCATTACTAATGAACTACGCAACACAACATTAGTTACTCATAAGTAGTTAGTTCGTCTAAAAAATACTTAATTTTTTTTTTTTAAAGTTTCCAAAGTTATTATTTTGGGCATTCTAATGTAATGTTGAATTAACTTGCCTTATAGGCGATAATAAACATTTTAAAACACAAGGTTACTGAGATGAAATCAAACATTTATGATAAAGTACATTACAGAAACAATTCATCTATTTAAAAAAGCATCACAAGATTCAAATATATTTATCATTAAGTTGTATATTGTATGTCACCATTTTCAAAATACCTGACAACTAATGTCAATTACACATAAATGATAATGTTTTGTTTAACTTCATTAAAATACACAAATATAGAAACATAAAAACTTATTTTTTTATTTTTTAAAAGATACAAAATTCCAGGTTTTTACATTTTATACCCTTTGACACACATTACCAGTATTCACTGTCCGTATTCTGTATGAAACTATAAATGTCTCAGTGCTTGAATTTCACATCACTGAGAACCGCTACCTAGTTTAATTCATTTTTGTATTGGTTGTTTGAGTTTTCTTAATAATGTTTGGGACTTCAAGGAACATCCAGCTGACAAGTCCCAAACAGGACGAAACGCGAGTCTTGGATTCCACTGTTCTCCACCATCCTTCTCTGCTTATGATCATTGTCTAATTTGTTTATTTCGTTTTATTCTATCTAATAGATTAATCAGTTTATTTATGATTTAGTGTTTGATGAATTCTTTCAGTTCAGTACCTTGAAGCTTTATTACCAGTAATGATAAGTTTATCTGTAACATATCTGTTTGCTGTGTTCAAGAGATTGAGATGTCATTTAGAGCAGATGAGCGAAATAAAGGACGGTAACACAACAACAGGACAAGCTAAGCTATTCCTTTGCTTCCTATCCCTGTTATGTAAAAGAAGAAGACCAGATTTAGCAGGAAAAATTTATAAGTCCACGAGCAGCCCAGAAGAACAAACAAGAAGCACATAACATATGCGTATATTTACAACACAAAAATGTCCCTGAAAAACGTCACAAAATAGGGTATTAAAAAAGAAAGCTAATCAATGACATTTAAGGTTATTCCAAATTAAAAACACAAACGGGAGGTAAAAATGAGCACCCTTGGCACGAAAATGAGGAATTCAAATTCCATAATTAAATTACAAAAATAAGAAGTTTGCCAAGAGATATTCAAGGATTCAGTATCCCCAACACCATGGATCAAAAACTGTATACATTATGATTTTAGGAAAAGAGCTTCGATTTATTGGAATTTAAACATTCCAGTTTCATGTGGATTGTTCAGCATGAAGTTATCTTTTTTATTATCACTGATTGCCATCATGATAGGCTGAACGAGTCTAGACTTATCACATACCTGTCCGAAAATTCAGCCAGTCCACATATCACTACAAGGTCATATGATAGTTGAGAAATAGTTAATGAGGTATAATGACAAAGGACTCCAAATATGTATTTGATCAAGCGCTCAGAGTATTTATCCCTGTCTAAGTCAATAGTACACATGTATAAATATCAATGATTGGTACACATATTCAATCAATTTTGCCAGTTAAAGATTTCTAGCCATTTCATCGGTCTCACCACTCGCCTAGCTAGTTGGACGACTGTATGGGAATGGTCTGTAGCTTCGTCAAATGTCGTGGATTGTAACACATCATTTGGAGGACGACTGAAGACCAGAGGGAATCGGGCAGCTCGCTTCAAGATCTGTAAACTATTAGTTTGATTCCGCGTGGGGATATTGAAGCACATTCTTATAGGATCGAAAATGGGAATCAAAATAGTTGAACAATACAACTGTTTATCTCAAAACTGAAAACGAACAAATACATTACTCGTGTAGCTGAACTTTGATATGCTGATATAAGCACTGTGTTTGGGTAAATATTCGTGTATCTCATTTTATATGTGTAAAAATAGATACTATATTTAATGTAGATTAGAACCAATCTTTATAGCTTGATACTTTCTTCCAAATTCAGAGTGAATATTCAGTGGAATGATTGTTGAGCTCAAACAGTATGACTTAATGGTAATTTGTTTTCTGCTAACAATCCAATCAACTGATAATTCTTCTTCAAGATCGCTTTCGATAATTATATTCTTAGGCGACACATGACGTCCATTTGAAACAGTAAGGTAGTAAAAACACCAGCTAGGATATACATTAAAATCTAGGTTTGGATGCACCGTCTATCTCATGACGGCACATTTTTTATGAGTATAATTAAAAATGTTGCTGACATTTCATCTATCGCAATTATATTACATTGAAATACCTACCTTTCAGTCGGTAATAAGCTGTTCTAACAGAGACTGTCGTCTTAATGTAAACTGCAGTGATAAACTTAATGTGATTAAAATAAACTACAAAGATGGTATAATTCCATTCCTGAGTACTTTTAAAAAAAGAATGTCTGTCTACCGAGAAAAGTACTGTCATGAGTGATACAGTGCAGTGAAAATATCGGATGTTATTCGTGAAGGTTACAACTTTGTAAACGTTTGCTGTACAAAGTATTAAACATTTGTCAGTTAATTTCATCATTCACAAGACTGTAATCTACAAGCTGAATTGTTTTCAAAAGTAATGGTGAATGTTTGACTAGTTGCAGTTCTTTCTTGAAGGTCAATATTGAATTATTATGAAAATACTACATATTTTTTATCGCTTTATCTTAAATTATTTGACATCATCAGCATAATGATGTCAAGGACTGATTTTCGATCAGTCTCCTATAGCATACATTTTATCTTGATATTACCATTGGAAAACAAGTTTTTTCGTAAAGTTGGATAGTTACCAGCATTGTGATCTACAATGTGAATTCCATCCTGTTTATGATTAATCAGGTGATATTGAATGGATATCAATAATGAGATGAAGGTATATCCAACTAATGAATCCTGAACAGAATGAAATGCCCATCATGATCCCTACTATTAGTCACTAACTAACATCTCTTAAATATCTTTCGAAATATGTTTTATACATTTTCCAGGGTTTAATGTATAGAAAGCCTTTTTCTACTGCTAAAATGACATTTAGTGATTAAAGAATATTGATATATCTAATCATAAATTATTTCGAATGAATAAGAAATATTCCATTAGTAATGAATGTATTGTGTCATAGTCAATTAAGTTTTCAAATTAGGGAAAAAAAGTAGATAGAATTCAATAAAACATGAATATTGATCTATGAAATACTAAGCGGTTGAAATGGGAAAAAAATATCAAACAGATTGAACTTTTCCCATTTATAAATTGGTACAGGAAAAACACAGAAAGATGATTCATTCTAAACAGTTACAAATAACATGTTTACAATACTCTATATGATGATAATGTATATGGATGGAATAAATTATGAATACTAATAAATTACTACCCTACATATGTGTTGTATGCAGTATAAGCTATATGGCTATGTAGAACTGAAGGTCTCATATGAGGCTGGAGGTCCGTCATTGGTGTTGTGGATGGTTCGGCATCGCTTTGGCAAGTTTTGCTGACTGTTCATGCACAAGATTGGTTTACTGGTTAACCGATTTCATTCATACTGGTGGTTGCTTTTCAGTGTTCTCAAGAGCCATTGTCATTGAGACATTGTAAGGCATGTCGCCGTTGCTAACATTAATGAGTTTGACTGACGTGTAAGCGGAATAGGTCAATTTTGGCCTGTTCGTGCTGTGCATAATTAATTCAGGCGATCATTAATCGGAATAACTATACATATGATGTGAATGTGTATATGAATGGTGCGACTGGCCCACCAGGGTGCTTGGTACCTATGTGGTTGCGCAACAGGATTGAGCTGTACTGTTCAAATTGTAGCGTTAAAGCCTACACAATGTCTGGTTCTTCTATGAAGCGGGATTGAGCTGTACTGCTCGGGTTATAGAATTTAAGCCTGGGCGGTATCTGGTTCGCCTGTTAAACGGGATTGAGCTGTACTGTTTCGGTTGCCGCGTGAGAGTCTGGATGATGTCTGGTTCTCCTGAAAACCACAAGGGTATATTGTATAGCTATAACTAATTATTTTCAGAAGGGATTTTGTGGAGATTTTAGTCATTGCAATAATTGAAATGATTAGTCAATTAAAGTTAGACCACCTGGGAAACCTGGAAGCAGTGGACGGCCGTTTCGTCCTAGTATGGGACTCCTCAGCAGTGCGCATCCACGATCCCCCCGCGAGACTTGAATCCGGAACCTATCAGTCACGCGCTCCAGTGCTTAACCATTACACCGTCGAGCCGGCATCCAACGGTGTTAATGTCTAGCCTTCCAGGTTTTCCGTGGTGGTCTAGCTTCAGTTGACTAGTTATTTTGTTAAAGTCTAACTGGCTAAAGTAAAATATATTGACGATCTTGGGAAACTTATCTAACAATCAGGAGACGCTACTTATTTATAGAACAATTAACAATATCAAGCAAAGGAATAACAGCTTTTAACATATGCGCATACATAATAGAAGTCAGGCTAGTGTTGAGTGTTAGGGTTATCACTGTATCGAGTTTTCATCACCAGCTGACATTAGTTATAATACAAAATGGCCAAGGTTAGGCATTAAGAGTTAAAATGAAGTTTTGAGTAAGGTTTACAAATTAGGGTTACAGTTTTCAACATGAACTGACATCAGCTATAATGCAGTGCCTTACCACCTTCCTGTTTACAAACCTAAGAAACTTAGGGTTGAGGTTTTAAGCGGAAGTAAGAAAGGGAGAATGTTATCTGGCTTCATTAAACACTCTTTATTACTCAGTTAACGATATCTTTAACTTCAACCAACGATCTT
Organism: Schistosoma haematobium; assembly: GCF_000699445.3. NCBI lineage: Eukaryota > Metazoa > Platyhelminthes > Trematoda > Strigeidida > Schistosomatidae > Schistosoma > Schistosoma haematobium. The sequence continues at coordinate 10,165,470 of NC_067201.1, forward strand.
AGGAGAAGTTTCGTTAAATAATTTAACCTGAGCACCATCTAGGATTCACTTTTTGGTTACATAACAGATAGATCAAATCCATCAAGAAGCACCATTTCCCTCAAGATTACAAGTACATCTTACTGATGAGTACCAAACAGCACGAAACCTAGGATCAGGAATACTACTTCCAACCAACACTAGAACAAATGATGATTCTAAAAACTTTACTAGATGAAGTTAAAATAACCGTTTGAAACCATATACAGACAAATTCATAATAGAAGAAAGCAAAGCATAGGAAATTATGATGCAAAATAACAATTAAAATTGACGCATACTCTACATGTTGAAGAAAAAACCAGCTGAAAAGAGATAGGGGAAGTAAAATCATAATTAGCAATAATTATTTTGAAAATAGACTATGAGATTATGTAATTATAACATGATCAATCTTAATAATGGAAACTTCACTTCTCTCCCACTTGCTATAGTTAAGTTTTTTTTTCCAACTTATGAATAAAAGACAATCTTAACCACGTTTATGATGATGATTCTCTGTCCCAGTCATTGCAATTTTATTAATCAACATATATCAAAGTTCTGAGTATTTCATTATATTGATCTTTGTAACTCTAGGCTATTTTATAGCTAATGAGAAACCTTGAAATCAAATGACAATTTCTTCTCTTCTCCGGTATATTCTTGTTGTTTTTAGCTCCGTCAAAAATTGACCAACTGAATTGAATGTACAAAAATTGATTTATTGATTAATATATCTTTCGAATTGGAATCATATCCTCTTTGTAATATCACAGTTGATAAAATCAAAAACTTGCTTCTCATATTAAATATGAGTCTGTAATAATAATAATAATAATAATAATAATAATAGCGATGATTTTCTATGAAACAACCAAGTTCATTCTATTCATTAACAAACTTTTATTAATCAAAATCATTGATGAACATGAAGTTCCAGATTTTTAAATTTGGAACTTCATATACAAAAGAAATATGTCCAACAGTTTCCTTTCATTTTGACCAACATCTGAATCAACAAATCAATAGTTATCTGGATTTTATAAGATGATGTAATATGAATAATGTGCATATAACATTCCTCTTTGTTTCAGTTTGATATTGTTTTGATTATTCCGTTGTTGATATTTCGACCGAAATTTGATCATTTTTGTGTATGATGTTCGAACTATTTCGATGTAGCCTCTATGATACAAGTGAATATAGAATAGATGAAGTGTGGCTAGAAATGGAATCCGGGACTCATGTTCCGTCTTATTTAAGACTCGTCAACTAGATGAACCTGAATCCCAGAGTTGGCGTTTACTCTGGGACTTAAACTCAGTACCTAATGGAACAAACGCCAACCCAAGTCCATCCAGCTGACAAGTCCCAAAGATAATAAACGCACATTCCACTACTATCCACAGTCAATTTGTTTTATATAATGAGCAATATCGACAAACTGTATCATTTAGATATAGATAATGACAGAACTCGATAATTCCTCAGAAACGTCCTCAAAAGCTTAATCAAATGCTGAAAATACTTCGATCAATCAGCGTTTTCAGAAACCAATAGATAATGTTTTAATCGTTTTGAGTGGACAATAAGTGGTTTTAATGGTAATTTAAGAATGCTTTCCAGAAATGTCTAGAATCCCAACATTATATCTAACTTTATAAATACCTTCATTTTCTGTACATAAGCTAAACTTTACAATAAAAACTTGTTTCATACTTATTATTTTTCTATTTGTGATTCCAGACTAAACAATCTCTACGGACTAGGAAGTGGTTAGGAAGAAATTATTTAAGTTTTTAATATCTACCAGAAAACATATCAGACAGTTAGTTCATTCGTTTTGAGTTAAATATCATTAGAAAAAGGTCTACATATAATTGAATTTTAGTAGCTAAAACTTTCAAAATTTCATCAAAGTATATTACAATTTCATTTCATCATTGTCACATTCATTTAGGGATATCAATTCGATAAATATCTACTTCGACTCTATATTCCAGTTTATCCAATCAACAGTTAACAATAAATAATAATACAGATGGAATTATTTCATGTCATTCTAAAAACCCAATCTAGTATGGAACTCGTCAGTGGCGCGCATTCACCATCCTACCCACGGGATTCGAACCCAGGACCTACCAGTCTCGCGCACAAACAGTTAATCTCTATAGCACTGAGCCGGTATCTAACGGTGTTACTGTTTTACTTCAATCGATCCATGATCTTGCGTAACCCTTCATCCATTGTCTGGGGTAGATAACTGTCTCGACTCGATACGGATAGGACTCTACTGGTCACGGCTTCCATTAAAACTCTAGGAAATCCATCTCCAAGTTCATGGTTTGATCTAAGCCACTACCAAAATACTACAATCTGCACAAATCTGCCTTCTGAATATATATACATATATCCCTTTTACATCCATTCAAATTGTAATTATTTAAAATTGAACTGACTCACATATGCGTCAGGTTCTACGTTGCGCATAATGATAATGACGACAAAGTCCACACGTTAGTTATGTACTGCCGTTTTTCAGTGACTCTCAAATATTTTGAATAACTGATTTTCATTATGTATAACTAAATTATTCGAATAGAGCCATTTTAATTAATTAAAAAGTTTGAAGATGCTATGCTGTCAATATTATTGGTGAAGACAACATTTCCGAAATCCTCATCTTGAACTAAAAATACGTCATGGAAACAACAAGATGAAATAAGTTAGGTGATGGGAGCATATTATGGGCACGAACTTTAAATAGCAGTTAAGGGAAACGTCCAATTAGTAACTAGTTCAATTAGAAAACAACTCTTATAAATGGATACTAAACGGAATTTCCATAATTATTGAATCTATTAAAGTTGTATGTAGGTTTCTCTGCCTGTTAATCTGAAAAAAAATGACATGTAAGCTCATCTGGACAAACATAGTTTTTGCGTATAATTGAACCTTTGAAACGACCTAATCAGACTTTTGAGAGTCTTCAATATTTCTCCTATTTGATGTTAGGTATTTAGGGTAAGCATTAAGAGTTTAGGGTCAGAGTAGCCATATGGACGGAATGTAAGAGATGCTACATTATCAGTTTGTCTATAAAATTTAGTGCCACTAGGTTTAAATTTATTTTTTGGTTGAGATCATGAACCTATTAATGTTAGACCACCTTTGGAAACCTGGAAGCACTGGACGGGCGTTTTGTCCTATTGCAGGACTCCTCAGCAGTGTGCATCCACGATCCCACTCGCGGGATTCAAACCCAGAGCCTTCAGTCTCGTGCGCGAACGCTTAACCTACTGGACCACTGAGCAGGCATCCAATGGTGATAGTGTCTAACATCAACCAATCAACGAAATTGCGCGACCAACTTCCATTGTACAGAGGTAGATACCTGTCTCTACCCGACATGGATTAGCTCCACTGGTCACGGCTTTATTATAGAATCATGAGTTTACAGTTAATATTTAAGGATAGTGTCGATTCGCCTGTTATTTACCATATCGAGATCAAGATTTAAGCACTTGATAAGTCCAACATTATCGTTTTTACTTTATAGTGTTAGAAGATAATTTTTCGCTATGATTTTGAACGTTTTGAGTAGTATACAAAGGATTGTACGAAATTTCGAATTTTATGCAAAAACTAAAAAGTTGCGTTCTCGATCCTCATTGGTTCGTCCTTGAAGTATACTTTACCAATTAGTTTGCATAGCAGAAATACTATATGTTATATAATATATCGGTTAACAAATAAATTTGATTGCAAAAAATTTGAAATTTCGAATTAGTGGAACTCTGAAAAACTTCAAAGAATTTCTAAAAGTATCAAGACAAATCAGTAAACAGGTTGAAATAGATCCAATCTGTTGACTCATACAGAAAAGCCCAAAGAATCATATGATTAGAGATCGGGCAGAAAAGATAGCTAACGTGAATCCAAGAACAAACGAACACAACAAAACCTACAGAGAAAATCACTCATTAATAAGGGCAGCCGAGTGAATTGTTCTAACATGAATTAAGCACTAATCCTGTTAAAAATGGCAGAAAAACTTTCACGATTAAATCATCTGACTTATGAAACACTACAATACCAACTCATCAAATAGTACAATGCTTCAAATCCAGTACAAAATATATTAATGTTGTAGATAAATTTCAGTAAACTGAAATCTGGACAGTTTGGTAGAGTTAAATAAAGGTTTTAACTATTTATAAGTAGTATAAAATCTAAAACGGAAAACTAGTCGCAACATTTCGGTTACTGAAGTCAAACGTCCTGATAGTATAAGTAAAGTCTGATGATTTTCTGTCAAAAATGTTTGATACTAGTTAATCTCGGTAGACGATTACGACTGAGTTTCAATTGAGACTACAGTAATCTCTAGTTATGAACTCTTGAGATACTTTTAAAAAGTTAGGGGAACTAATGTGAACTTGATAGTTAGGCCGTTAATACTGAACTTTAACAATTATCTCAGAACAATGACTCTCAAGTAGAATGCAGC